>NC_072787.1:4074063-4194063 GCF_022539595.1 Amphiprion ocellaris | reverse complement strand
AGTTATTCCCCATCGAGAAGTGAGAGCTGTGAGCTGCGAGTTTCTCTACAGGGATAAAATTTAATTAGCAAGAACATTTTCACATCAGAGTCAAGAAATAGAGCAGAGTGGAGTCTGTTCAAATGACTCCTTTTCATTTGTTGTTCTGGTGATGACTTACCTTCTCACCTGCACTTTTACTGTCATGAGAATTTTGTGACAGTGATGATGTGATGATTAGCGTACGTTTGTCTGTTTGTCTGTCTCTCTGTTAGCAACATTACTCAAAAACGAACTGACGAATTTAGATGAAATTTTCAGAGAAGGTCAGAAATGACACAAGGACCAACTGATTAGATTTTAGCACTGATGCAGCTCATAGTCTGGATCCACTGATTTGTTAAAGATTTCTGTATCGTTGCCAGATAGCGGCACAGCGTCACTGTAACTATGGCAACAAGTGAACTCTACATCAGCTGCCTGCTGACGATCACATGATGCGATCCTACTACAAATCCTCCTCTGCGGACTTATCGGGACTTATCCATTGAAAATCATACAACAACTGAGCAGGCTAGGCAGAGTACTGTGCTCTCTTAGTGCTTTTCTTGTTAGTTATTTTTCTATGTGAGTTTTCATAATGATGCTAATGCTTTCTTGCCCTAGAACAAGTTAGGTCAGGGATACTTTCAGACAGCTCTGGATGTGTCAGACAATAAGATTTCTGTCCCCCAAAATGTTCACAAACTTCTCTAAGCTGTTCAGAGAGAACGGGACAACATTCCTCAAGCCTGGATCTGTGACTCATTACTGAATTCTGATTTCTGATCCATGATCTGCTTCTTTATCTGTCAATAGCTGGGCTTCAAAACCCCTATTCAGGAAACTTCTGGGGGATGTTACAAAGGGTTCATCTGCTTTTATACACAGTCAAAGTCTTGTGCAAAGTTATATTTTCAGGGCTGTGAGGTAAAACTTTAATAATGCTCAACAATGCTGTCTTGCCAGAAGACAGGTTAGGTCAGGAATAGTTTTTACTGCCTTTACAAGAAAAAACTTGCACAAGAAATGTCTTAAAATCACATATGCAACAGGAGACAAAAAGGGAGAGTGGGTAGGAGAGATATGAGGGAAAAAGGGACAGTTAATTAGCTTGTTTTTTAAATTAGGTCAAGCAAAGATGTCAGTTTTGCCTATCTGCCTCAACAGTGTATATATAACGAGTTTGTGGAATTATTATCTGTCCCAAAGAGTTGGTCTCTCTCCTCAAAAAGCCCACTCATGTAAACAGAGGGGGAAAAAGCTCTTACACAAAAAGACAGTGATTTAAAGCTGTGCTATGAGCCATTTTTAAAAATACGCCCATGTTATCTTCCTAAATCAGGAAGCAAAAAAAGAATGTCTGATCCCCACTTAATGGGACATTGTAAATCCACTTAGCTTGTCCATTGAAATGCTGCTGCTGGCAGGAAAAGTTGTCCAAACACAAGAAGTGAAGAACTGAAACCTTGAAGGGAAATATACAACATTCTTATAAATATACACATTACTGGAACAGAAAGAATGCCAGTGAGTGAATAAATCAGTGTGAACAGAAATACTTCAATTTGTGGGCAATAGGTTGCAGAAAGAAGTGAAACACTCGAGCCTTACATGGATATCATGGTGGGATATAAACGGAAGACCCTTGAAGAAGCATTAGTCTAATCATAAGCACACATCTTTTGGGTTTACAGGCTGCTATTTTGGTTCATTCTCACCATCATTTCTGAAAACTTGCACAGAACTGAATGACTTGCAAACAAGACTAACGGGTGAACTATGTAGCATTTCACCGGTACTTTACTTAATAGTTGTTGAAGACCAATACTGAGCTACAAGCAGTAGTGGACAGTAACTAGGTCTATCTTCTCAAGTACTCTGCTAGGTTAATTTATATAAAGATATAAAATAGTTCAGACTAGCTTCACTGCAGCAGCTGCAGCAGTAAATTGCTGCTGACATGCTGATGCTTCACTGTTCATAATCTAATGATCCATTAACAATACCAGCTTTATGGCATAGATGACCTCTGGGGATTGGAACTTCCTGAATCAGTCTTTGCTTGTGGCCAGCTTGTTATTACCCTGACAATGTTCAAGTCCGTCCTGAATGGTGCAGCTGGCCTCTGATGGAGATTTGTATAGGAACCTGCTTACACCTGTAAATTAAATAAAGCTAATATCTCTACGATTATAGCAAGAAAAGCACTCAGAGAGCGCAGACCTTCACCAAAGCTGTTCATTCTCCCATATGGCATTGTCAGAAATGCATCTTTTTTTTAAAAATAAATGCAACATTTGTTTATCGGTTGTTGATGATCAAAAATCACGGCAACATAGAATGTGGTCATTTAATATAGATGTACCCACAAACAAAAAGACCTTGCGCTGAGCACAGGCATGTGTTTTTCATGTGTACATTCTGCGGCGATACCGAATCACGTTACCTAAATATGTAACGGGCGGCAAGAATTGATGGGACTCAGAAGAACCCCCACAATTTAATCAGCTGTTCCTTTTATCATTTCTGATGGATAAGTCTCAATAAGTCTATTTGTAGTAGGATCACAATCATGTGATCGTCAGCAGGCAGCTGACGTAGTGTTCACTTGTTGTCATGGTTACAGTGACGCCGTGCCACTATCTGGCAATGATACAGAAATTTTTAACAAATCCGTGGATCCAGACTATAAGCTGCATCACTGCCAAAATCTAACCACTTGGTCCTTGTGTCATTTCTGACCTTCTCTGAAAATTTAATCCAAATCCATCAGTCCATATTTGAGAGTTATTGATAACAGACAGACAGACAGACAGACAGACAGACAGACAGACAGACAGACCAGTGCCGATCGTCACAGAAGCTGCATTCCTTGGAGGAGGTAGCTACTGTTACTATTAGTAAATGAATGCATACAGATTATGGCAGTTATAAATGATTAAACAAATGACTGAAGCATGAAACATTATGACTTAATGCCCAATAGTTCAGACTAGCAACAGGATCATTCCAACTTAGAAAGTGAAACTACTGATCTAAGTACTAGTAATTTAGTTCTAATATTCTATTCCTGTGACCAATCATCTGACAGTTTTGACTTATTCTTCCCTTCAGTTGCTTTAACTACTTTCCCCTGTAGAGAGTTGGAGGCTGACTCAGCTGATGTTTGGTGCAATATGGGGCACACTGTGGACACATCACTAGTTCATCACAGAGTAACACAAAGAGACCAACTTCCTTTTACACTCACACCAATGATCTGTTTAGAATCACCATTTAACCAACCAGAACTCAGAAATGTATTGCTGTGAGGCACAGTGCCACTTCTCAGTGATACATCAGTGATCAGAACCAAACCAGAACTTTTACTTTAATAACATTTTACTTTTAATACTTTTAGATAAGTGAAATTTTCCGAGCAGGATTTTAACCTGTAAAGGTGTATTTCTTACATTACTGTGTTGGTGCTTTTCCTTAAGTAAATGAAACAATCCTTCTTCCACCACTGGCTAAAAGGACAGTAAATACTGGTTTTACATTTCCCAGAATTCCAGAAACATGCTTTAGAATGAATGCTAAAAGTGATCCATGTCTGGTGGATGTACAGAGCGGACCACCTAACAAAGTCACCATTTCCACTTTTGCAGAAAGTAAAATATTGTTGGAATTAAAGCTTCTTTCCACAGCCGATACATTACCAAATAATCTTATATGCAAATCTGCATAAAAATTGCACAACTATGTACACTTCCTCACTTTGAAATGTAATAAAACTGTTGAAGTAAATGTCCTTAAATACATTTTACCCCTAGTTATATATGATATATTAATGTTTTCAGTTTAGCTACAAGCCACTTAACACAGCGTTTACAAGTCGTGAGAAGTCTCTAATGGCTTACATGATGGCTTACATACACTTTGATCAGAAATCCTAAAAAGGGAACATAAAATACTTTTTTGTGGAAGCTAAGTCTTCCAATACCTCTAATAGGAGGTCCAAACATAGAAAAAACACTTTTCAGACTGGGTAGATTAGATATCCGTTGCCTCATTAGCTAACACTAATGTGGATATTATATAATATCATATTATGTAATATTATAATATCATATAATATAATATTCTCCAGGAGTCCTTTCAAACTCCTGCGACCTTCATGACTTGTGCAGTATTTAAATTCTGCTCTGTGATGGTGTTCATGGTGGCATGTCAACTCCTAATGACTCTGTGAATTAAAATCAGATCTACTTTTATCTCTATTCTGTCCCAAACTTTCTCCAACAAACAGTATCTCATTAAACGAGAACTCTTTCAGCAGAAGATTTGTTCAATATAAAATTCTTTTGACACTCATCTGTTTGTAACAGAAGTCGTTCAACCAGGATCAGTTACTATAGAGGAGCATCACAGTACATCATGTTAGATGGAGCTCAGTAATCTGGACGAATTCAGTGTGTGTGTGTGTGTGTGTGTGTGTCTGCGTGGGTGTGTCTGTGTGTGTGTCTGTGTGGGTGTGTGTGTGTGTGTGTGTGTCTGCGTGGGTGTGTCTGTGTGTGTGTCTGTGTGGGTGTGTGTGTGTGTGTGTGTGTCTGCGTGGGTGTGTGTGTGTCTGTGTGTGTGTCTGTGTGGGTGTGTGTGTGTGTGTGTGTGTGTGTGTGTGTGTGTGTCTGCGTGGGTGTGTGTGTGTCTGCGTGGGTGTGTGTGTGTGTGTGTGTGTCTGCGTGGGTGTGTGTGTGTCTGTGTGGGTGTGTGTGTGTGTGTGTGTGTGTGTGTGTGTGTGTGTGTGTGTGTGTGTGTGTGTGTGTGTGTGTGTGTGTGTGTGTGTGTGTGTGTGTGTGTGTGTGTGTGTGTGTGTGTCTGTGTGGGTGTGTGTGTGAGTGTGTGTGTGTGCGTGTGTGTGTGTGTGTGTCTGCGTGGGTGTGTGAGTGTGTGCGTGTGTGCGTGTGTCTGTGTGTGTGTGTGTGTGTGTGTGTGTGTGTGTGTGTGTGTGTGTGTGTGTGTGTGAGTGTGTGTGTGTGTGCGTATGTGTCTGCGTGGGTGTGTGTGTGTGTGCGTGTGTGCGTGTGTCTGTGTGTGTGTGTGTGTGTGTGTGTGTGTGTGTGTGTGTGTGTGTGTGTGTGTGTGTGTGTGTGTGTGTGTGTGTGTGTGTGTGTGTGTGTGTGTGTGTGTGTGTGTGTGTGTGTGTGTGTGTGTGTGTGTGTGTCTGCGTGGGTGTGTGTGTGTGTGTGTGTGTGTCTGCGTGGGTGTGTGTGTGTCTGCGTGGGTGTGTGTGTGTGTGTGTCTGCGTGGGTGTGTGTGTGTGTGTGTGTGTGTGTGTGTGTCTGTGTGTGTGTGTGTGTGTGTGTGTGTGTGTGTGTCTGCGTGGGTGTGTGTGTGTGTGTGTGTGTGTGTGTCTGCGTGGGTGTGTGTGTGTCTGCGTGGGTGTGTGTGTGTGTGTGTCTGCGTGGGTGTGTGTGGGTGTGTGTGTGTGTGTGTGTGTGTGTGTGTGTGTGTGTGTGTGGGTGTGTGTGTGTGTGTGTGTGTGTGTGTGTGTGTGTGTGCGTGTGTCTGCGCATAGTGGGTTTGCACTTATTTATTACTCTTGCCATCTTTTTACGTTTCTCGTCTATACCGGAACCAGCCGATATATAAAGGATACCGTCTTTAATCCAAATGTCAAACATTTCTCATCGATCAGAAATATGAAATTTCAAGCTTGGAATTTGTTGGCACTCTCAAATTAGATGAGATTGCTGACAACAAGCAACGGGGTGTTTATTTTTGCGGTAAAATATTTCCTCAATTCCATCTTGTTTAACTTTTTCAGACATCAGTGTCTATAACCTCTGTGAGGACTAACTAGCACTATACAGCAATACAACTAAGTTTCTCTTATTGGCAGTGTCTTCTATGTCTCATGATGCTGTGAAGATGTAGATTTTTTGCCTGGGACATGCAGTTTTACTCTGGTTTTATTTATGTGACAGCTGTAACGCAATCTGTACAGATGAATGACAAAATTAAGGAAAACTCGGAATCCTTGACTCCTCCAGTGAGAAAACAACATGACCCTGCTGAGGAGCATTTTACTGCCAATGGTTTAGCAGCGCTTGGCACAAAATATTCTTTTTCTCAAAATGTTATTGAGAATGTAGTTTAGTTGTATAGGGATATAATTCTGAGGAGACTGCTTTGAGATACTCAGCATGAAATGCAAATAACAAAGCAAATAAAAGCAAAAGCAGTACTAGTGGCACATCTGTGATTTGTTCTAAAACACTAGCGTCCTGTGGAGAAAAGGATCACAGAGAGCAGAAGAGCAGCATGAAGCTCTTGCATCAGACCCTCATACAATACAGAGGATGTGAATCACTGATTAACTGTCATACAAAAAAAGGACCTTAAATGTGTGAACTCATTTTCTCCCCCTCTGTTCAACACTCAGGCTACAAGTAGTGCTGTTGCATTTATGAAGAGCACGAGCCACAAACTTCACCAAAAACATAATAAAGAGCAGTTTTTCTTCTTTTTCTCCCACAACAAACATGTACTTATACATCTAGAAAAATGCCCTCTACTCAGATTTAAATGAGTTGAATTAAAGTCTTTACAAATCTCTTTTTTTGTTATCATTCTGCAATCACTGCTGAGAGCTATGGGCACAGTAGCACTAATAAACAGTATAGCACAAAGGAGAACACTGGTGTTATCATTTCATAATGAGAAAACAATGAATCATTGTGTTGTATAGCAGCATCAGCTGTGAGATAAATCATCAGCTCAGTCACATTCAGACCAAGTCTTTCATCTTCATGTCAGCATAACAATTCTTGACCTTTTATGCATCTTTGCTTGCTAAACAAGTCATAAGTCAGAAAGTAAACAGCACAGACAGCAAATGGATTATAAATGTCATGAGCTAATGGTGGAAGATCATGAATACAGCATCGATCACAAATCAGCTTCACTCTCAGGACTGTGGGTGTTGAAGCTTGTTTTTCCACATTTATTTAAGTTAATTTGGACAAACATTTGCACAATCAGGAGCAGAGAGTTGAATAAGAAGGGTGACATTCTCAGCTAGGATTCAACATTATTTATCTGTGTGCTTCTGTAGAAGGGACAGCTTCTATCTCCTCATATAGAGTCAAGTCTCGTTCCTGTTATGTCACATTTATACTGAGTCCATTAAAATGATATATAATGTGACTATAGGCTCCAGCATCATATCTCATATCTTTGCCTGTCAAATTAATTTAATGCTGTTGCAAGATTCTGATTTGAGAGAGCAGTTGTGTTAGTTTGACGAAGAATGAGTTCTTCCACTAAAAGTTTGATGCTCCAAGCACTGCTAAGTGATTACAGTTTGGTTGCTTCTTTAGTTTTTTTCTGTGTTGAGAGTGAGAACTCAGTCATTCAAATTTCAATAACATTGCTAAGTCTTGATCACATACAAAACCTCTCATATTCTACGCCATAAAACAGCTAAAATTTCCATCTTGAATCCAGACACACGGCACACATTGTCCTGTTTACCTCCACTGTGTCACAGGGCTCAGGTGGTGTTTGCACTGCTCTTCACAATCAGTCCTCTCATTCATTTCAGTGAGGCGGCTTCTTCGGCACAGTGGGAGGGTTGACTCAAGAGGACTCTTAAGAAAAGAAGCTGAAGCTGTTCGCCCTATGGGGCACTGAGTGGACCAATCAGAAGCCTGCTAGCACACACTCCTGATGACTTTGTCACTCTAAATGGCATAATTTTCCTGGTTGCTTTCTGATTCTCATTTTCAGGACAAAAATATTCTCTAAGATCAATTTTTAAATGTGTTTGTTCCTAAAATAAGAAGGGAATGTTTCCCATCATCACCACATCACACAGCGAATGTGAAAACAACACCTCAGATATATAAAAAAAAACGTACATTATGGTCAGCTATATGACACATCTATCTGGCAGTCGGGTTTAAATATTTCTCAGCTCCATGTCAGATTTGAATTACAATCATTACAACCGATAGTCCTTATATTTTTAGTGATTCACTCCCAGCAGATGATATAAAGATTTCTCATGATATGAGCCATTAGGGAGCCCATATTATCAGAGTGAGATAACATCATGTAATATTTTCACTAAGCATGGCCAGTTTTTTTAAAGTTATTTTTTGGGGTATTTAGCCTTATTTATGGCTGAAAGTGGAAAGAGAGACAAGATACGTGCGGAGAAGAGTGGGAGAAAGACATGCAACAACTGGCCGTGGGTCGGACTTGAATCCATGACTACATTGATCGCTGCATCTGGGACTATTGCCTCCGTTTATGGGTTGCCCACTCAACCAGTTGAACTATTGTGGAGCCCCTGCATTGCCTGTTTTAACCTTTTGATTTATTACAACCAATGTCTCCACATGTTTGCAGACTGGGCCTGATTAGGTGTCAGCCGGTTGTGTTATCAGCACACCATGAAGTACACAACAGCGAAGCAGCCGGATGGAACCGTCTGTCCGACTCATTCACATCCCTCAGTGGTTCGGAGAAGTGTCCCACTCACTGCAACAAAGGCGTTTTTGTGGGGGGATGCTGTAATTAAACGAGTTGATGTGACGGGTCATGAGTGCCGAACATACTCCCTTTGTCTCCTCCGGGTTACTCTGCGGTCAAAACAGTTAATAGCTTTGCAGCTTTAATGCAATAGAACTGTTCAAGCCAAAAGCTGCTATAGGGAGGAGTTCTCCAAATAGACTCACTGGCACTGTGTGGCGCCTATACAGTACAGAGAGTGACCTACTGCAGTTCGAGGTCAGATACAGTATCAAGCACTAATTTATCCACTTTGAATAGATGATTCAGTGTATCAGTCTATTGTTGTAAAGTGGAAATGATAACATGTTTACAGATGCAAAGCTTTCCTGGTTATGATTGAGTTTTTGGAGTTGTGTTCCTGCACTTTATATCTTGAATTCAGAGGACAGGACAAGCCAGCTAGCGCTTTTGGGAGCCCATGGTGAAAATATTAAAACTAACTAGTGACTGTGATAATGAGTGTGCTAACTGCTAGTTAGCTGTTTTTCTTTACATTCTTGAACAAGAAAAGAACAAAGAGAATGCAGTACTCCGCCAAGGCTGCTCAGTCGTATGATTTCCAATGGATAAGTCGGCAGCAGTCGATTTGTAGTCGGATCGTAATCATGTAGTGTTCACTTGTTGTCATAGTTCGCAATGACACAGAAATCTTTAACAAATCCGTGGATCCTGACTATAAGCTGCATCCCTGTCAAAATCTAATCAGGTGGTCCTTTTGTCATTTCTGACCTTCCCTTCCATCCATATCTGTTAGTCCGTGTTTGAGTAATGTTGCTAACAGACAAACAGACGGACAAATGTACACCGATCGTCACATAACTCCGTTACATTCCTTGACAGAGTAATAACGTTTTACTTTATCCAATTTTGTACAATCCTGTCTCATAGCCATCATTTCTTTAATCAGGTCTTCTGATACAAGAGTGATGTCAACAGGCAGACTGTTCTACAGTTTGGAGTTCTAACATTAGAGATCTGGTCGCCTTTGTTCAGTGACCAAAGAATGACTAGCAGAGTCACATTCATCTATCAGTGTCAATTACCTGTAACAGAAGGGGCTGATAAGTTCTCAGTGTAATTTGGAGCAAAGGCTTTTAATGATTTTAAAGTAATGGGCGGAATTTCAAAATCAATGTGGATTAAAATAATCAGTGAGTGTAAGTTGGCAAGAAGCAGAGTAAATGTGTTGATATTTCTTATTGCCAGTTAAAATCTGGACGGCAGCATTCTGTATCAGTGGATGCTGAAGCTGGCAAAAAAGTGCACTGCCGTTGCCGAGCTACAAAACAACAAATGTATGTTTAACTGTATCTAAATTATCCACAGAAAGAAATAATGGAGATTTTTTTTAAGCTGAGAATACTTTTTTTCATTGTTGCATCTAAACATTGATTAGATTGAAAAAATTCCAGGATTTCCAGCAGACTGCTTAATATTCTTGGCCAGGAAACTAAAACAATTGTGAAGTAATCTGACAGAGGTTTGTCAACCGAGGACTAAAACATCCAATTTTTCATCAATGAAATTTGAAAAGTTTGGGGATAACCAACATTTTACATTGTGGGGACAAGCAAACAGGACTGCTGGGCTTGTTAGTTTGAAAATGATCTGGTTTAGAAGAAACACAAATATTGAAAATAGCAGTGGGCCAAGGATAGAGCCTTGAGGAACACCACAATTAAACTGGGCATTATAGGAACAGGCTTTTGCTCTGTAAAGTAAAAAAGGAAAGAATTAAATGAGTGATTTTGTTGAAGGCAGCGCTTAAATTCAAAAGCATTAGGACAGTGAAGTCACCTTTATCAACCCATGAAAGTAGGTTATTAGAGAGCTTTGTGACCAACAACTACAGCAAATATTATTACCATGCAGAAAAGATGTTGTTCAAAAATGAAAATTTAGAAATAGAGGTCCCATATTTGGCTTTTTATTAGTATTTGAATGACAAATGGAGAAAATATCAGAGGTTAAACAATTGTTCTTAATTAAAAGAGTAACCAACAGAGAGAACTATTTCATCTGGAAACTTGGTTGGGATCATATCCACATCATAAATAGAGGATGTCATTTGATACATAATCTCAATTAGCGCTAATGGTTTGAAACTAGGGCAGTGAAGCAGTCCTATAGTGGATGGATTTTATGAATGGACGTCCACTTTAGCTGTATGGCTTTTACAGTTCCTCCATCTATGATAAAATACTTCTTTTGAATTCAGTTTATGTGCATTAGCCAGCCTTTGAAGGGCTTAGCGTAATATATCTAAATCAATAAGCAACTCTGGGAGGGACTGAAAGAGGTATTCAAATAGGTCAGAGTTCACAAGTGCATGCACACAATCACACACACACTGCGTTGGATTTTATTTTCTGTCTTTCCATTTGGGCTGAACACCCCGCTGGGTTGTTTAAAACAGGAATACGTCTGCCGGTTTGGTGCAGAAACAAGCTTTGCCTCCACATCAAGCTGAACAAACAGTACAAAGGTTCTCAGCACCGCAGGATGAGTGGATCAGTGTGCATTCTCATACACTCAGTATCTGTTGTTCTGTCTAGTTCGTTTTAAAGGTTCAAATGTTTAAAGTGTTTGTTCTAGATTTATACAGCTGCAGAGCCCTTTAAAGGTCAGACTCTCTCTTTTGCCTTTAAGGTCAAGGAAAGTAGAGTATTTGTAATCTGTGCTATATCATTGATTAAACTTAATACAGGATGACCAGGTCTGAATGTCACTGTTTCGACCATGTATGCTTACAGTCTCTTTGTTCACCAGCAGCCGGAGAGAAAGGAGAATATTTGTGCCGGCTTTGCTTTTGAGTTAAAAGATTAAATATTTGCTTTTGTTCTTCTTAATTCAACGCAGCGTATGAATTTCTTATCATCTCCCCTCAGTCCCTTTCAATCCCTCCCAGCTATTTCCTTCTGAGTGTGAGGAAAATCCTGACAATGAGTCAAACCCAGTGGGACACCAGGTCCTTTCAACAATACATCTGGCTCACATCCCACCGTTAGAAACCAGAGGCCACCTCTCTATAAAAAGCTGATGCATTATTGATATTGTAAAGTGGAAATCAACTAAAACACAACCACAATTTCCTGAGTAATGTGAGAAAAATGCTTTTGCTTTTGGAAATGGGAACTCTGCAGGCCACACCACAGCGCAATGTGCTGCTCCACTGATAACAGCAATTAGAAACAAAGAATTAATATGTAGCCTCAGGGACAAATCCAAAAGTACCACAGAACAAAGTACAATGAAGCAAACTGAATATGGTTCTTATCGTTATAGACTTGTTGTTTGCTTACTGTTTTTCCTTTAGGTGGTAACAAGAGAAAACTTTCTGAAAGCTAAAAGTCGAAGCCTCCTGTAATGAGCTCTCTTGTTGTCTGAGCCAATTAAACCTACAGACTCACACACGCATGCAAATGAGATACACAATATGATCGGTTATTAATATTGACCAGCCATGTGGGAATCAGTACTGCAGGGTTATTATTTCTCACACACAGCTGTGATGGGCTGACAGTGAATAAACAGCATCTCACTGCAGCAGCATTAAAACACTGAGTAACTCCAGCAGCTCAACTTTTGAACGGTGTGTGTGTTTGTTGGTGTTTATTCCATGAAGACACATGCACTGTGTGAGTGTTGACCACATGAAGATTTCAGCAAATGGAAAAGCTGACTCATAAATGAAGCAAGCCAACTTGGTGAACTACAGTATATATAAGTGTGTGCATAAGCAGCTGACTCAGTTTTCTTTGTCTTTTTTAACATTTCTGCCTTTATTTGACGGTAATATCTGAGAAATGACAGACAATGAGGATAAAGTAAGAAAGAATTGCACACAAAAACAGCAACAACAAGATCATAAACTGGCTACAAACCAAGGATGGTGGAGCTAGATTGTTGTGTTGACACTTTTAAAACCTCTTATCTCAGACCTGGGCATCCCTATGATTTAATTCCCTACATAATATTGTTTTGTTGTTATTGTTTGTTGACGACCACTCCATTTTATTCATTTTATTCATTTTAAACAGATATATTTTAAATTTAGAGTAGAGAAATTACTGCTCTGTAAAGATCGAATTGTCTACATAATCACTGTTTGAAGTACTGCAGAAATTCCATGAAGTGGCATAGAAGCCCCACCACTAACAAATGTTTTGGTAATGTACTTACAGAGCCACAAGTAAAATAGAGAATAAATGATACAATACAAATACTTTATTAATCCCAGGGGGGTATTTGGTTGCTACAGCAGTAAGCGTACAGCTCCCACAACCATAAATACAGATAAATAAGCAAAAATATCCAGTCAATAAAAATATACAACAACAAAAATATAAAATGCAACGTGTCCTATGTAAAGAATGTACGAATGTTAAAGTGTTTATATGGAGTGCAAACAGTGTGCAAGAGTAAACAAAAAAGTGTGCAATGAACCAGAAACAGATGCTACAAGGCAGAGAGGACTGAGAGTTATTGCTTGTGGCAGGACAGATTTCCTGTATCTGTCCTTGTGGCAGTGGACCTGGACCAGCCTGTTGGAAAAGCTGCTCTGCTGCCTGTCCAGCAGAGGGTGAAGCTGGTGGACAGGGTTTTCCAGGATGGGCAATTTCAAAGTGCACCTTTCCACCACAGCTTCAAAACAGTCAAGTTTGCAGCGAATCACAGAGCCAGCTTTCTTGATCAGTTTATCCAGTCTGTTTTTAGTACAGGGCGCTGACCACAGCTGTCTAACAAAAGACCTCCAACATTGTGCTACACACATTAAAGGATCTCAGCTTCCTCAGAATATAAAGGTGGCTTATCTTCTTGTACACAGCATCAGTGTTGGTCCTCCAGTTCAGTCCACTGTCGAGGTAGATGCCCAGGTACTTACAGTCCTCCACAATGGCGATGTCCTCTCCCAGGATGGTCATGTAGCTGTCCTCTTCTTCTGGAAGTCAATCATCATCTCCCTGGTCTTGGACACATTGAGATGCAGATGATTCTTACAGGACTACTCTATAAAATCATCCACAAGAGCCCTGTACTCCTCCTCATGTCCATCTTTTATACAGCCAACAACTGCTCACTGGTGGCATAGGCTTTGTATAGATTCAACACAGGAGCATAAATTAAACTTGGCTGTGCCCAAAAGGACTCAGATACAACCTAGTGCTAACAAGCCATGACAGTCAATAAAGGAGAATCTGTGAATCAGAAAAAAGCAACTTTCTGAGGTGTGGGGACGTGACATCTGCAACCACAAGTCCTTAAAAACTGGGTATTATTTTATAGTCTAAATAAAACCCATTGCTTTGTTGACTACTGTTTTGAAGCCTTGAATTTAGACTTTAGCCGTTGCCATCTTGGTTTATTACAATTTAAATGAGGGTTGAATCTAGCTGGGGCTGCACAGTGGCTCAGTGGTTAGCACCTTCGCCTTGCAGCTAAAAGGTTTGCATCCCAGCCTGTGCCTGGGATCTTTCTACATGGAGTTTGCATGTTCTCCCTGTGCATGTGTGGGTTTTCTCCGGGTACTCTGGCTTCCTCCCACTGTCCACAAACATGCTGAGGTTAATTAGTGATTCTAAATTGTCCATAGGTGTGAATGTGAGTGTGATTGTTTGTCTCTAAGTGTAGCCTTGTGATAGACTGGTGACCTGTCTGTGATGTCCCCTGCCTTCACCCTAAGTCTGCTGGGATAAACTCCAGCACTCCTGACCCTGATGAGGATTAAGCGGTGTGTAGATAATAGATGGATGAGGGCTGAATGTAGCTGAAAACTTCAGGAAGCTATGCACACCCTTACAGAAGTGATTTATGTAACAAAGTAGCCACGCCCTACAATATACGCTGATCATTTATTGAACTCTAAATGGGACCATAATTAACAAAACAAACATCATGCTGCAATGAAGGAAACTGTAATGAAGGAAACTAATGAGACCAAAAACTCATCAGAAAAAATGTTTACTGGAGTACCAAATAAAATGAGAAGTTGAGCCATTCTCTCAAAGACTTCTATTCAATCAGACTTCTTTCTTGCAACCAGAGGACTTGCCCCCTGCTGGCTTTTAGAAAGAATGCATCTTTTATATAACGTCAAAGATATTTTTCAATGAAAGTCGATAAATGACTAAAGCTATACTCCTATAAAGAACCTAAAAAATAATTAGTATGCATCGATTGAAGCACAGTTGTTTTAATTCAGGGATGAACATTCTCACAGAACCCCACTGCTGTCAAAAAGATGATGAACGACACTCAGGATGATAGCAGAGGACATCTGATGTCAGAGATCTACAGCAGCGCCGGAGCAGACAGGTCATCCTGCACACCAGCCAGCTAATCTAAAGGCTGCACGGCTGACAGCGTGAGTGTGTTTCTGAGGTTATCGAGCAGTCCCTATCCATCACTAATGCATACTTGACATATCAGGAACACTTGGCAGTGATATCTTGTCAAGTGGAAGACTATTCTTTGTGCCAAATTTGGCCAGAGTCACATCTACTGCTCTGAGTTTGAACTTTCCCTTACTTTGTCAAATTATCAGCGTGATGCTGACAACAGATACAGGCTGAAGAGACAGCTGCTATGCATTGGTTCAGAATTTATATTGACCATTGACCTATAAGCCGCATGAAATTCGATGCAAAGAGAATTCTGCTTTCTAACCAGTAACCTTCAGTTACATTGGTCAAGATATTTGAAGCAGATTTTATTGGCTGTAGCTAATTAAGCCAAGGTTATTTTCATGAGCTGGTTGAAAATACTGTCTCTGTTTGACTTTTTAAGGTGTCAAGCTGATTCATTTTAAAACCAGAACCCTGTAAAGAGTATTAGACAATGCACTGGCAGCACACTGTGTATCGTATTATGCTAAGCTATAGCAACATAACCTCAACAGATGTCAGTGACCTCTCCAGTTGGAAACCTTATTGAAGACATTTCTTAGTAAATTGTTGCTATAACATCAGCATTTTCAGAGGCCATGTGTCATTTTGATGTTTCAAGAGAAAACACTTTGAGAATAAGAATTAACAGATTATTTTCAATTGGTCTTACAAGGCATGTTCTCCCTGTGCATGCATGGGTTTGCTCCAGTTTCCCCGGCTTCCTCCCACAGTCCAAAAACATGCTGAGGTTAATTGATAATTCTAAATTGTCAAATGCGAGCGTGAATGCAGGTGTGATTGTTTGTCCGTATATGTAGCCCTGTGATAAACTGGTGACCTGTCCAAGGTGTCCCCTTCCTTCACCCTAAGTCAGCTGGGATAGACTCCAGCCCCCCATGACCCTAATGAGGACTAAGCAGTGTAGACATAATGGATGGATGGATGGTCTTACAAGTTTGGCTGGTTACCGAAATCTGAACAGCTAACATGTAACAGGTCCTACTGTCACACTCAAACTTGTTTTATTTTTATTTTTTTTCTCTATCCAGGTTGTTTTCTCCTGACTAGATCCTTGCTTGTGTTATATCTACTCTCAGATGTACAACATTTTGGATAAACCATCTGCTAAATTAGATTGTAGAAACTGTAGAATGCAACAGCTACCATTAGCATAAATTCTGATTTAATTGCATTCAAAACAGGCTTTCACACAGAGGAGAAATGCTACACATCGGAAGGACAGCTAATTGTAAATATAAACACATAAAGTAGTTTAATGTTGTTACATAATCAAATTCTAAGTTTGTAATGCTTGGTTATTACAAAGTTATGCTTTCTGTCCAAGCCTTGTTGTTTACTCTCAGTCTCAGTTAAGGAAGAATTGTAACAAGCTGATACTGTCCATGAGAGAGGTAAAACACTAACAATATGGACTGGTTACAAGAGCGCCATTAAAAGCAATAAGAAAATAGTTTTAAATAATGTTCAGTAGTTTCACCTCAACGTATTTGATGCAAACCTCTATGAAAGCATGTAAGGAAAACATAATGTTCAGTGCATGTTCTCTGCCTTGCTCGTAAACAACCTATCATGTCCTTTGATAATGAAGCTCCTTCGCTTTCCTTTGCTCGCTTCATTGCTTAAGTGCAGGTCTATAGATACACCTCCAACTAAGCAATACATTTCATGTAGCCTGCTGCTGGGGCTGATGGACTTGATGTTGAGGAGGCTGTCTGATGATACTTGGTCCATACCAGACACTCTGAACTTTCACCTCCTCACCCTGGTCACCCTTCATGTGCCTTCTGGTTCAACTTGCTTTCTTTATTCAGTGTGTATCATGGTGAGTTCATTCATTATTCTTAGTTATATCTATTTTTGCGTGTCAATTTATATATTTGTGTGTGTTTTTCATCGTTGTGTTAACGTAAAATCATTATCGTGTACCTTGACAAATAGGCTTAAGTGGCTACATTTGAATTTTCCTGACCTTTAATAAAAATATATATTAATAAAAAAATAACCCCATATTAACAATATTGACTGAAGCGCTTTATCGTGATACATTTTTCAGCTATACTGGCAAGTGCCAATATTGCACAGTGGAGATTAGATAGATAAAGATAGATAAAGATAAAATTTTAAAGTTTATCCATTTCTTTACGTCCTGAGTATAAGATCTCAGTTTTGGAGTAGTGCCACCATGGGTTCGTATAGCACAGGGGCCAAAGAAATTAATAAGTATAACTGAAAAAAAAATTGTTGCTTTTCAGTTTATTTAGTCTGATTCGAAGACTTAAACTTTGTGAAAGAATTCGGCTCAGTATGAAGTTAATTATTTAGCTGTGGTAAATTACATTAGAAAAAAAAATGGTGCTCTATAAGTGGTCACTGTTTCCAGTGTTTCAACAAAATGGGTCCCAGTGAAGATATGTGTTTTCTTGAAATTTTGCCTTAAATTTTATTAAAATGGTCTCAAAATGTGTTTAAACATCATAATTTAACATACATAAATCTGCAGATACTCTTTGTGTTTTGTTCTATTAAAAAGGCAAAGAAATGCTGCCCTCTAATCTCTGTATATGCTGAGCATCACTCATATTATAGCACCATGTTTACAAGCCTAATCGTCCTGCTGTGTGTTTGTCCATACGACTGCAGCGATCAATAGTTAGCAGAGAGGCTTAGTGATCGATCAGTTACATCACCTGAAAAGGGTAATTTAAGTCTCTTCCATCGCTCAAGTGTCTGTGCCACATAAATTTGCCCTCAGTTCCTATTGAAGTTCTTTGAAAAGCTTACCATAATGATAATTGTACATTTACAGCTACACTATGATGATCTACTATCAGGAATAACAGCACCTTACTGGAGCACAAACTATTGAGTCATGAATCACCACCCAACACTGAACACTGACAGCAAACAGGACTGCAGGCACTGACGGCATGAAATGAGCACAACGCAAACACACACACACACACACACACACACACACACACACACACACACACACACACAGAGAGAGAGAGAGAGAGAATCGTGTGATAGTCTATGACCTGTCCAGCCCATAAAACCCTCTTGCCTACTGCATGCTGGGATTGTCTCCAGCTTCCCGTGACCCTGAGCAGGATAAGCGGATATAGAAAATGGATGGTCAGATGAAGAAAACATAAACACAGCACCCGTTCTGACATATACAGTACAGTGAGGACACACACCAACTGCGTTACAGAAGAATGAAGAATGCCGGGGGCATTTCTGGACTGCGAATGGAATCAGGTTAAGTAGTGCTTGGCCCTACATAAAGACGGAGACAATCCAGGATTTCTGGTTTTATGCGTCTATCTGACTGTAACATGCTGTGCAGAATTACATTTTGTTGTCTCTTCACACAAACACAAATTTCTTCTGTTTGTTTATTCCTCTGACTACTGAAATGAAGATCTTATTGCATACATTTGATCTCTTCCCTGCACATTTCGTCTCCCCCGGGTGTCTTCCATCCCCCATCTTCTTCTTCATAAGTGCCTCGTCTCTGGCACCCTTTCCAAGAATGCTTCTGAAAGGCTTTGGGAACCATGAATTCACACAAGCAATGTAATGGTTGACAGAGAAGTACATATACAGTACAGGATAAAAACACACACACACACACTTACATACATAATGTGAATGCATCCCAGTTGTTTATTCATTAATCTTCTTTGTGAGTATTGTGGGGGGATTCTATATTATTTCACACCTTCAAAAGAAAAAAAAACTCTTTGATATTGTCCTTGTTTTTTTTCTAGATGAAAGCTGTTATTATTAATGGATTTCATAGCATGCATAGCATTGTGCATCTTAATAACACTGAACAGAAAATTAAGTGGAATGTGGATATTTGCAGCAACGTGAGCAGGCTGAGGTTATGTTACTTTGTGCATCCATTAGTGGATATTAGTTTTGCCACTCATGCAAATGGTGAAGAGTGGCACACACATTGAGAGGTGGAGGAGGGGCAACGTAGTGTTTGATCATGAAACAGATGCTGCAAAGTGAAGTGAAAACAGCAGCAAGCTGAGTGTGGACAATGGAAAAAAAATGATTTATAATGACCAACACTACCGATAAAAAGTTCTAGAACACACCGATTTTTCCAGTTGTTTATTGAAATTCAAAATAAAAAATGATTTATAATGACCTACACTACCGATAAAAAGTTCTAGAACACACCGATTTTTCCAGTTTTTTATTGAAATTCAAATAGTTAAAGTCCAATAAATAGCTTGAAATGGTAAGTTTAAGATAAGGTAAATGCGAAGAAAGTCAAGGTGTCGGTGAGTACAGTTTTCTTCATCATCAAAAGACACTCAGAAACTGGGGGAAATTCTGACAGGAAGAGGTCTGGAAGACAAGAGCGACAACAGAATCAGAGAACAAGTTTGTGAGAGTCAACAGCTTGGTGATAGGAGCTCACAGGACAACAGCTTCAAGCACAGCTTCATAGTGGTCGTAGTAAGCAAGTCTCAGTTTCAACTATGAGGAGAAGACTTGGAGTTGCAGTAAGAAAGCCATTGCTTGACTAGGCCATGAAACACGGCTAATGGACTACTGCAGACTGGAAGAAGGTATTATGGACTGATGAATCAAAATTTGAAATGTTTGGTTCATCACGGAAGATTTTTTGTACAACATCAAGCAGGAGAAAGGATGGTTCCTCAGTGTGTGACATCAACTGTCAAACATGGAGGAGGAAGCCTGATGGTCTGGGGATGTTTTGCTGGATCCAGGGTCGGTGACTTGTACAGAGTGAGAGGAACCCTGAACCTAAACATCTACCACAGCATTCTGCAGCTCCATGCAGAACCCTCTGGTATGTTCTAGTTGGTCAGGAGTTCATCCTACAGTAAGATAATGACCCAAAACAGTCCAAGCTATGCCAGAACTACCTTATGAATAAAGAACAAGTTGGTAAGCTTGAAAATATGGAGTGTCCAGCACAGTCCCCAGACTTAAACCCCATGGAGCTGGTTTGGGATGAACTGGACAGAAGAGTGGAAGCTAAGTGACCTCCAAGTGCCACACATCTATGATAACTTCTGCAAGTAGAAGAAGAATATTTGATTTCTATTGTGGAAAGAATGCCACAAGTGTGTTCAGCTGTTATTATCTGCCAAAGGTGGTTACTGTGATAAGTCAAAAGTTTAGAATACATTTTGGTTTCTAAATTGATTTTTTTTTTTTTAACATTCATTTGTTTATTTGTTCTATGCTTTCAATTCAGAGCACAATGAGACATTAGCATGCATAATTTCGAATAGAAAATGGCAAAAGTGGGAAAAATTCTAAAACTTTTGATCAGTAGTGCTTATGGTGACTTTTTGGTTCCATTTTGACATCTAAAACTATTCAGTTCGAGTTCAAGATTTTCACCATGGTTTACAGCCTCAAATAATTACATGTCTTCTTCCCTACATTGAAAGTGTGGGTAGATGAATCCTCAAATTGTATTGATATTACAGCTACAAAATCTTGCTTTTAATGTCAATATTAGTGTCATTAGGCTCAACAAGGATCACACTGGGTACATGAACACTATGCTGCTATGGCTGTTCACTGCATTCACTCATCTCTCAGATTCTGAAATAGCAACAGTGTTTATAGGCACTTTACAGCCTGGTAATGCCATTTCCTGGAACTTTGTACAAATAGCACAGCACTTCAGGTACATTTTATGGGTCATATCTACACATTTTTTGCCTTTTGAAGTTATAAAGTGGTTAAGCTAGAGTGAAGGTCAGGGGGACGGTGCCGTTCATCACGACTACATGAAATGATGTGTGAAAGCTGAAAACTGTGTCCTGAAGTCACCCGGCATGTTATCCACACACTATTTCATGATGGCAGGCTCCCTCTCTGGGTTTCTTTAACAACTTCTAGGCTTGCCCTGTTTTTTTTTTTTTTTTGCATCTTCATGTCAGCATCTTGTGTCCTGTTCACACGGACCAACTATAAACCCACCACCCACTGATGGACTAAAAATAAGCTGAAGCTAACAAGCAGACTGCAAACACTGCAGGAGATGCTTTCATGGGTCAGAAAGGATCAGTGGAAAGACATATGACATCTTTTTAAAAAGTGCCTCAAAATAAGTACTGTGTGTATATATATATATATATATATATATATATATATATATATAAATTTAAAAAAAGAAAACGATAACACTTAGTTGACATAACAGACAAAAGCTGAGATATCGAGGCAGCTACCAACCACTAATTAATTAACATTTACACATGATTATATTGCAAATATCTCTTTGTTGCTATTGCACACATCCCTCTACATTATTGCACATTGTCATACTACACTTATCCCTCTGTCACTATAACATAAGGGTCTGCTATATATATCCCTCTGACACTGTTACATTTAATTGTATTGCACATTTCCCATTGCCACTATTGCACATAATAATATTGCACATTTCTCTTAGTCACTATTGCACATGTCCCCGTCTACATAACATATAATTACTCTATACATGTCCCATCTAACACTATTGCACATATCCCATTATCACCATCGCTCATTTCCAATCAAGTCTAAAAAAAAATAAAAAATGAAACATCAGTCTTTATGTGTCATTCGGATAGGTGTCAAACCTTGAGCTGTAATTACAGATTTTTTGTAACCATGACGACGACGGTCCCCTAACCTTGACATTGAATAATTTGAAACGAAAAAACAATGTTCCCTAAACTTTAACCAAACTTTTTTAATGAAAGCTATAATGTTTACCTCAGCTTGCCTGAGCTGTTTATGCAGTTAACTAATCCTTAACCATTACATCTTCACATCATAAAGGGGTTTTATTTTTGAAATGATCATGTCTCCCTGGTGACAGTGGCATTATCGCATGTCGTTCTTTTACACTTTGTTGTTCTGTTTTGAGGAAGTGAAACCTGTCTCTGAACCTGCAGCAGAGAATATAATATGCACCACATCTCTAAGAGTCTTTCTCAGTCTGTCTGATTTAAAAGCACCTCTGCATCCTAAGAAAGCTAAAGAAGGAACACCAGTTGTATATTCCGAGCTTCAAGGTAGCTTTTAGCATGACACTTCTGAAATACCTTCCGTCACTTTTCTACACAGGAGGCAACACGCTCCAACGTCAGCAGGCGGAGGACACTGTGAAATCATTCTCAAATAAGTTTTCAGTGGTACTTCTCAGTATGATCACCCACATTGACTTTCATTATAGACTGTTGTTCTGTGAAGTTCCCATTAGTGACTGAGCACAAAACCAATCTCCGCCTGGTAATCATCTCAGAGGTTTGGATGAGTGTAGCTCTCAACTGCACACACAGGTCCCATTTATCACAAACACACCTCTGGGCTCTCGTTCAAACCTTATTCCAGCTGAGTTAAGGCTCTCATAGATCACTGCTTCTCGGATGCTTGGGGGGCGAAGAGAGCGCATGTGGCAATCACAGGAGGAAAGAAATCAAAATATTGGAAAGAAAAGACAGTAAGTGTGGTGAAAAATGACAAAGGATGTGATATTTTGTAGCTATAGCTTGTGTCAGGTCTTAGTAGATGAGGCAGCTCTGTTGACATTACAATGGTGCTGTGGTTTAGTAGACACATTAAAAACAAATGCAGTCAGACAGTTTGGAATCTGTGGTCAGGCCACAAAATTCACTTCCTCAAGTCAAAGAGGAAACCGGTAAGTTGTGTATAAAAAAAATATACACACACAAATAGAAGTGTACTTATGGGTAAAAATGTGGGTTTAAGTGGGAGGTTTTTCCCATGTGTTTGTACAAGCCAAGGTCACCAGAGCACTGAAATCTTCCTACTTTGTACTTGTTCTGCTGTGACACTGAAAGAAAAGATTCTTTTTTTTTAAACTTAAATATGACAACTGTATCATAAATTAAAGCAACATAAAAAAAAACACATTTACAGTTTCATCTTACAGTTTGAAGACAGCTGTTTCTAGACATTTTAAATCAATACTTACTACATTTTAGGACATTTTTCATCTTCGAGCTTAGTGTTAGAAAAAATAATCAAGACCACTACAATCCTGCTAATTGTTAAAAGCAGTAAAGTGGTCTAGGATGGCAGCTTTGTTGGACATCCAGCTTAAGAGAAATTGTTCTTTCAACATGTGTAAGTCTGTTATTAGTAGAAATAATTTCACATTTATTGTATTCAGGACATTATTTCTGAACCATAAGTCCCTCCCTGTTACAGGATGAACCAAAAGCTTAGTGCTTTGCAAATCACTATACATATATATATATATATATATATATATATATATATATATATATATATATATATATGTGTATATATATATATATGTATATATATATATATATATATATATACATATATATATATATATATATATATGTATATATATATATATATATATATATATATATATATATATATATATATATATATATATATATATATATATATATTTTAAGCAGCAGAAGGATTGTGATAACATCATGAGCTCTCTGGCAAATCTCCCTATTCACAGCATAATAATAATTCCCCACAGCTCTGGATTGCAGTGACATGAACGGCCATGTTTCAAATGAGTGGATTAAAGAGCAGCGCTGCTCCACTGATGTTGCCCCCGTGGGTGTCATTGACGGCTCCGTCATGACGTTTTGGAAAAATGAGCAGCGAGGATCGACCTTCAGAGGCATCCTATAAACTAAAACATGCTCAATGTTCATCTGTTTCCATGCACTCTGTGTTTATCTCTCTGTGTGAACGGCATGAAGCAAAGGCTCAGGGGGCTGGAGAGTTAAGCTGAGGGAGCTTTTCTGGAGTCACATGAAAACATGTGTCCACAGAGATTGGCTTTGAAGTGTTTGTAGCTGCTATTTCTCCTCCCTTTTCGTTTCCTCATCATTGTCATTCCCTTTTTTTTTATCGTCTTTGTGTGCCATCATCTCACTTTGACAGCAGACCATTAATCAATGACACATTCAAGGAGTTTGCTTGAAGCGAACACTGGCAACATTCAGCAGGTCAAAGACAGAAGATATTTATTAAATATAGAGCTCTTGTTTGTTTATTTGTCTTTTTTTGTTGTTGATGAACAATTCATGTGCCTTGCTTGTTCTATAATCATTATTATCATATCACTGTTGCCTATCAAAGGTCCCGGGTTCGAAGAGAAGCATAATACTACCACCACCATGCTTGATGGTAGGTTTGGTATTCTTGCGGTTAAGGGCCTCATCTTCTGTTTTCCAAACATATTTCTGGACATTG
Source organism: Amphiprion ocellaris (assembly GCF_022539595.1). NCBI lineage: Eukaryota > Metazoa > Chordata > Actinopteri > Pomacentridae > Amphiprion > Amphiprion ocellaris. Next base: position 4,169,803 of record NC_072787.1, on the reverse strand, counting down.
TGGCCAAATACCATAATTTTTGTTTAATGTAAGCACAGAACTTTCCTCCAAAAGGAGTTTTCTCTGTTGATGTGATCAGCAGGAAACTTCAGTCAGGCTTTGAGCTGCCGTTTTGGTAGAAAAGACTTCCTGAAATAGACTTGACTGTGAACACTGACACCTGTGTTCCAGCAGCTTCTGATTCATTGCTAACCTGCCTTTTGGTGATTCTTGGTTGATTCTTGGCCATCCTGACCAATAGTCTCTCAGCAGCAGGTGACAGTTTGCATTTTCTTCCTGATCTTGACTGTGACACAACTGCAGTTAATACTTACAAACAACAGTTGATTTTGGGATCTGTAGCTGCATTGAAAAGGCTCAAAGTTACTTTGCTGACTTGTTCAAGTCCGTTATATGCTTTTTCAGTTCTGTACTCAGCTCCTTAGATTTGCCTACTGTAGTGTTTGTGGCAAAGTCTTATGAATTCATCGAAAAAGGTCCTATTTAAATTTGCTCAGAAGAGTCACCAGCTGTAGTCAATTGTAATGTACTCACTAGAAGCTAAGAGGTCAAGCCACTGAAAAAAAGCAAACATAGCTTTGTACATCAAAAAACTAATAATTCGAGTTGATCTAAATATGCTGTATATTGTATATTTTGGCCCTGGAAGATTTTGAAGTATTCCTAGAAGACCAATAATAAATCTATGAAAGAATGAAAATGCATGTTTGCATGTTTCAATAATTCCATCATAAAAAATTAAGATTTGTAGCGTTTACTATCTTTAAATGCTTATTAAAAGATATAATTTACATAAATGTAGTTTACTGAATATTATTTGCATTGTGGCCACATAAAATGAACATGCATAAACTCACTTTCCTTTAGTAAACAGCTTCATGAAATCCATGTTGGGAAGGGACAAGGCAAATGGTTGGGGACCCCTGAGGTTGACTGATGGGAGTCCATTGTATTCCTTTGGTTAAGTCAGCATCAGGCAGGATGCAGGCTAGTGGTCAAACCAAACAGCATTATCTGTGTGTATACACAACAAATTTCTACAGGACCTTTAGCCCAAACACTAGATAAATCCAAACATCCTTCCCAAGAGCTGCAGTGGAAAAGAAAGAGAGACACTTCAATGTCTGCAGTCGAATTATTATCTATTCAGTTCAGTTTAGGTCTCCGTACGTGTTACAGGAAACTCTAATATTTATTATGTTTGGGAAAATTTTAAATGGCTGGGTGAGTACCAGTAATTGAATGGGATGAAACAGGATTAATGTTCTGCTTTGATTCTTGCAACGAGAATGTGTTTGGTGGGAAATTGGATGCTGGTATGAGCATCAGTGTGAGCTCACATGAGAGTTCACATCTTGCTAAAATAAAAAGGGCAAAGTTTTCCTTTTGTTTGCCTCATTTCATTCTGAATGAGTGGAAAGAGAGTGTTCAAGTCATAAGATACTGAACAAGTAATAGATGCTTCCAAGACCTTTCTGTGATACCTGATTATCTCTGTAGAAATAAAATCATGTACATGAAATAAGCATGTTTCTTATTACTGATTCATATTAGGTACATGAGTGTAGCTAAGGAGAACTGAGAACCACGTGGTTAGTTACCAGTAAGTTAGTCTTTAAGTGGTTTTCCTTATGTTTCTGTGTTTTTAGGCATTCTGTAGTTGACTTCTGATTGCCTGCCTGCACACATGAACATCCATCCATCCATTATCTATACACCACTTAATCCTCATTAGGGTTGCCGGGGGCTGGAGTCTATCCCAGCTGACTTAGGCTGAAGGCAGAGGACACCCTAGACAGGTCACCAGTCTGTCACAGGGCTACATATATAGACAAACAAGCACTCTCACATTCACACCTACGGGCAATTTAGAATGATCAATTAACCTCAGCATATTTTTGGACTGTGGGAGGAAGCCGGAGTACCCGGAGAGAACCCACGCATGCACAGGGAGAACATGCAAACTCCATGCAGAAAGATCCCGGGAAAGCCGGGACGCGAACCAGGGACTTTCTAGCTGCAAAGCAACAGTGCTAACTACCGAGCCACTGTGCAGCCCGGATCAAATCTAAATTATACAAATGCCTTCTTTTCAGTCTTTTTCCAATGATTGTTTGTAGGGAAAATTGCTTTTTGAGTCAATGTGCATCAACTTAGAGGATGGAATTCTATAGTTTGGCCTTTTAGTAGCTTATTAGATGTCAACATATAGTTTTACTGAACCCTCAGCTGGAGTGTAAACTTCAGTCAACATGGTTTCCACTCATTTAGGAGAGAGGAGTGCACGATACACATGATGTATGACAGTGCTTAGTACCGTATGTTTAATAAACGTGAACACAGAGCACCACAGAAGGACTCTGTTTGGACAAGAGGCATCAAACATCAGGTGGAAATTAATTCTAACATGTGCTGAGTGGCCTCCTCCCATCCTTGACGTATCATTTTGTATGTACATCCTCAATTCCTTTCCTCACCTCCTCTCCTTCTGTCTTAGTTCCTCCCACCTGAGATGTGAGCAGAGGAGGAGAGGAAGAGAAACAAGGAGAGAGAGAGGAACAAGTTGAGGCAACAGTTTTTAAAAGTGAGAAATCCTTTCTTCCAAGCTGTCATTTCAAAGCAGCATCACTTAAAGATGACGTGTGACAGCTGCAGCATCTGTTTAATGTTTAGCTACAGCTTGTATTTCATGATCTCTCTTAGATGAACAGAACAGCTTTAGTGGAACTTTGATATTCAGTAAAGTTGAAAAAATAATGACTCCCACTTCTTATTAATGGAAGTCCTTAATATTGGTGCTCAAGTCAGACTTAACAAGACTACTTAATGAATTTTAAATGCCACACCTGTCTCCACTGCACCCTACACCCTGATGAAGCATCTCTGAGTCTAAGCACGCTGGTTTAGCCATGTATTAGTAAAAGATTCTTAAATTTAAAATCAGAGTGGCTGGGATACTCTGTGAACTGCAGTTGAACATTAAGGACTTCCATTAGTAAGAAGTAGGGTGTCATTATTTTTGGTTTTTACTGACCACTGGCCTTGAAGAGCACCTAATTTTGCATTTTCTTCATTTTTAAACACTGTTGGTCTTGAGCCAGTGCAACTTCCTCACGTTTTCTTCAACTATTCACTTTTAACTTAATAAAGCGTCATGTGGCAAGTACGTACAGAGGACAGAGGAGGCAAAGTGGCTCAGAATACGGAAATGAGACGAGCCTCTTGTCTTTGCATCCAATACAAAACCAGAAGCAACTTGAATTGGTGCTCGATTAAAGTTAGATGTAGGAACTGTGATGACTGGAACGGATGCAGATTTTTACTCCATGTGTGTGTTGATGGGCGATAGCTTTTTAGAACAAGAGTCAAGAGCCAATGACGATCGGCATACGTTTGTCTGTTAATCTGTCCTTCCATCTGTGCGCAACTTTACTCAAAAATGGACTAATGGATTTGGACGAAATTTTCATGGAAGGTCAGAAATGACACAAAGACCACCTGATTAGATTTTGGCAGTGATGCGTCTTATAGCCTGTATCCACGGCTTTGTTAAAGATTTCTGTATCATTGCGAGATAGCGCCATGATGTCACTGTAACTATGACAACAAGAAAACGTTACGCCAGCTGCCTGCTGACGATCACATGGTTGTGATCTACCAATGCAAGAATCAGTCTTGAGTGCTTTTCTTTTTACTTATTTTATCCAGTTAAATCCAAATTGGAATTGAGCAAATCCTAGATTCAAATCCGTCCTAAATCATCCTCTCAGAATCTGGATTGGAATTCACTGACTGAGTTATATATTTGGAGACCATGTGCCAGACATTTGGCTTTAAAAATAGCATAAAGATGGAGCTTTGGATCAAATACCAAACTTTGAAGTAAAACATCTCATGCCTTTGGGGGTGGTTGAGTGTTCGAATATTTTCAGGACAATTTAGGAAAAGAACCATTTTTACAAAGCTGTGCTGAGAGCTACAAGAAGGCGACGAGTGTTTACCATTCACCCCAAGTTTGTTGAGATTTAAAATGATACACGACGTCGAAATGAGGACGTAAGATAAACAACTGTGTCACCAATCTGAATCTGCGTCATGCCTTCAGACATCATCACTCTGTTGGCTGGAGAAAGCCTATCAGCACGCTGGCCAACAGAAGCTTTGTTTATCCTACTACTGCATACTGTTGGCCACCAGCTGCATTTTTCCACTCCTATTTCCTGTTACCAACAACAAGATAAAGAGGATTTTCTTCTTAACTGTGTCATAAAAACAGCTGAGGTCTTTTATGATGTGCAAGGCAAAGTCAGGACAAGTAAGTCTTCCCATCTAGTGTCACTGATGAAGACAGTTCAAAGCTTTTGTCATGGTGCTCAGCCAATACTGTAAGTTCAAATTTTGATAAATTATTCAGAATTAAACACTTGAGCACAGTGCAGCTGGCCGAGCAGGATTAAATAAATTAATCTGACTTGTGTATTAGACTCTCATAGTGGGAGTGTAAATGGCTTCATACCAGACCAAATGTTGTCTGAGGTTGAGTGTGTAGTCTTGTGAAACCATGTGAAGACTCTCAGGCTGCATGTCACTGCTCATTGTTAATGCACAACTTCACATTTAAATGTTGAAAGAGGCTCAAAACTGCTGCATAGCAAGAAGCTAAGAGGCTCTGAAGTCCTAATATATCAGAGAATGGATTTTTTTAAGAGCGTGCAGTACACCCATGATATTCCTAAATCCCAGCTGACACTGTTTAGAAGCGTTGGGATGATGAAATGACAACATTTCAGAGCCTAAAATGTGGCTTATTATAGAACAAAAAGGATGCTGTTAAATGACTCTGTGATGTATTCCTATTCCTGAAGTAAAAGGCAGCAACACAGCCACAAAACACATTAGATACATTAGATGCTGAAACTCACGGAGGACAATTATCAGCTATTTTTCCAAAAGGCAGAAATATACAACAGCCCATTGTTTACACCAGTGGCTGACAAAATTTATTTAATTAAATTATTATAAAAAATTCAAACGAAGGCACTACTTTGTCATTAAAATGCCAAACAGTTCCACATTGTATCACCTACAGTAACTGCATTACTACTAGCTTGAACAGTAGAGTATTTACTGTTATGTCAAACAGTTAAAATGTACTATATTACAAATACTAGACAAGAGTGATTGGACCCTACACTCTTCCCTAAGTGGGTCAAAAATGGCCTGTATAAGAATCAACGTGTTTTTATGTCATTTTTCTCTCTTTTTTTTAAAGAATAATCATTTGTATTATTGTTTGTATTATATTTTTGTCCACACAAGAATGATTTCATGTTTAAAATGTTTTTTTTAGTTTAAAACAGATTTTGAACATTTTGATAATTGAAAAAGAAGAATATTACACAGAACTGCAATAGAAGAATGTCAACGTCCATTTTGTTGACATTTTTCCACTCTTTTCCTTCAGCTGTTGCTGCTCTCCCTCTACGTTTGTGCACTGCATCACCTCACCTTGTATGATATTATCAGTGATAAAGAGCTTGGGGTAGTCCTACAAGTACCACAGTTTCTTTCAAAGTATAAAGGATAACTCAAAAATTAAAATGGAATTATATCAAGAATGTGTTTTTTGAGGAATAGCTGGAAAATGAAATGATGAAAAATTTTCATGACAAAGATATTGCAAGAAAACTAGCTCAAAGGGTTATTTTTGGGTTAAAAAACAGAATTTTAGGCTTCCTTTGGAGATATATTTAATGCAAATTGCTGTAATTTGTGTTAAATTGGGCAGTTGAATCTGAGGAAGGGAGCCTGAAGTGTCTGTAAGTTTTACCAGTGGCTTTGACTTCTCACAGTGGAGGAACAAAAAGCAACGACAGTGAAAATTCCCATTTTGTCCTGAGAAACACTAACACTGGTTACAACTAGTCACCATCACTGATGTGCTCATACTAGCATTTTGATGTCTTTCCATTAATTCAACAGTGTTAAAAGTTCAAGATCCAGGTAGTATTTTTAGAGATCCCCACTCTTTGAACCCTCTTTGTCCTGCCTGTAATCTTGTTAAACTCTGAGTTTACTCAATAATTTAAAGTGCTGGGCTGCTTTCACATTGTGTCAGACAGAGGAGTAGATATTTCTTTGTCAGGAACACTTTCAAGCTATTTAGCTTTCAGGATTTATTTAGCAGAAAAGTGCATGATATAAGTATTCCTTCCCCTCTTAGTACGATTAGGAGCCTCATATTTTATTCATGCTCCTGACATGAGTGTGTTATTTCTGCTTCAGGTTTACTTGTGCATATTTTCATTGAGTAGCTTTGCAGTCAAATGCAGTCAAACCGAGAGCAAACGTCAAAACAGTTGCAGAGATCACTAAAGTGAACTGTGCTTTGTGTCACACAGTCCTTGAAGTGTCGAATGAAAAGAGAGGCTCTGTAGCACAGTTTCTGAGCTCCTGTGTAATTTACAGACTTTGTGCGTTTCTCTCTTGTAGATGACAAAGATGCAATTAGCTTCAGTGAAGCATCCAGACAGTGACAGAGGAGGAGGGAGAACAGCAGCTGTGGATAGAAAGAAAAAGAAATGAGGACATGGCTTCCTGCCATCAACTATCATTCCCAGTGATCTGTAATATCATCCATACTGAAATCAAACATTTATCTGCATAGATTATTGGCTCCTTACTTCCACTGCTTTGCTTTTTCAGGCTTTACAAATACTGTATATGTCTATAGTAAGTTGAGCTATTTTTCAACTAAGAACTGATTTTACTTGATTATTATCACAGTACTGTGCGTGTGTTTTGTTGTGTGAGATACTGTTCTTTATTGGACAAAAAGTGACTCCATGATGCATCTCTCTCTGTTCTCCTCTGACACAGATGACCTCCAGATTTCTTAGGGAGCACAGTGGGCAGTTGTCACAAAGTGGAGGCTTTCTTCCAGGCTTTGGTTTTTTAACGCACTGCTGTGCTACAAACACCAACAGGACTGTGGCCACCAAGGTCAACAAGAGCTCTCATAGAATTGTGTAAAAGGCAGAAATGGAAATTTTCATCCAGCAGCAGATGTAGTGTTTGAATTACACTGTAAAAAACATTGTTGTTTTTATGGTAAAATTCCAGCAGCTGTGGCTGCCAGAATGCTGCTGCAAAATTCCGATAGAACATTTTCCACATTTACGGTAAAGAAATGTTGTTGATTTTAGGATTTAAAATGTGCTTCATTCCATATTTTAGTGTAGACTTGTAGATGGATGTTTGGCTGAGTGGAACTATTTGAGAACACAATAAGAACACTGGAGGCACAAAACTAGAGTTATGAGTTGGTCGAGGCAGAACAATGTGGTGAAGACTGAAGAGTTGAGCCAGAGTTTTAATGCAGGAGGCAGCGGATTGAGATGGATTTCAGATGAGTCCAGTGATTATTACAATTACAGTTTCATTTAGCAGACACTTTTATCTAAGGCAATGTACATCTGCAAGTAGATACAACACGGGGTAAGTAGGCTAAGAAGCACCAAGGAACTTACCTAAGGGTCACCACTGGACAACTGCACCCCAACCAGGATTTGAACCACCGATCTCCTGTGCCAAAGTCAGAGGTATTAGAAAAATATTGGTATTGTATGTAAGAAATAGCATTTTTGTTAATACTATACCTATAGCAATAACAATTGAATTTTTCTCTTAGCTAATGATGCATCTACTGTGATATTAACTCTTGTTAATAAATCTTTGTAATAAAGCCTGATTATTTTTATGAAAGTGATAAAACAATAGCAGCATGTGCCAGTGATAGACGCAGCATCAACAGCAATAAAAAAATTCTTTGATAAAGGTTAACTACTAATACTGCTGAAAAAAGAATCACTTGCAGATTTTTATAAAAGCTTTTTCTGCACCAGTTGTGCTGCAAAGGTCTCCAAAGGGTATCAGAGCAAAGATGAAAGCCCCATAATGCAATTTGCAATTGCAAGTCCATCAGCCAGTTTACTTCAAGGTTCTGTTCCAAACTAAAGCCACATGTGACAATGTCTTGCGGCCTCTCAGGACATTACATGCAAATGAATCCCAAGGTGCCTCTCTATCCCACCCACTAATCAGGACACTTGTGGTTAATGTCTCACTACAGATCTAACTACATTCAGAATCCTTTCCTTTCTTATTTAAATCAAATGCCAACCAGGAAGTCTCAGATCTCTGGATCTGACAGTTGTCTCTATATTCCCAAGAAGAGCATGAAAGCAATCATCCGAAAACCTTCCCCACCTTACCTACTGGTCATTCCCACCTGTCGTCCGCAACAAACAGTTCATTTTCATCTCATTCAATGATTTAATCCTTGCTCTTAAAACACAAAACTTAACACGTGTTCAGTTGTACACATATCGTCAATGCAAAGCTTAATGGGACTAAGTGAACTTTACTGTAACATACAGTTAGCAAAACACAAAGAAGCTCAAGACACATTTATCAAAACTAAACATGAGGCAGCGTGACACATGACTGGGCTACTCATGTCCAAAAATCAGCATCACTGGATAGGAAAGGATTTAGAAAAGGTAAAATAATAGACGTTTAAAAGGCAATAGGTGGACAAATCTTTATACATCGATTAAATGATCTTGGGGAGAGCACACACAACTGTTATTACAATATTGATATTATCTCCTTGTACTGTAAAGCTGATTGTCAAAAACTACCATGCAGTGGCCTGTCCACCAAACGGCAAAGGCAAAAAACATTGTCATGCATTTATAGTCGTGTTTGTGTTCAGCTGGAAAATGTCAGACCAAAATTCACTCTCCTTTCTGCTCCGTTTTGGGGCAGATGTCTGGTTCTTTATCTGCTAACGGCTCCACATGTTCATCAGCTAGACGTTCATTTTATCTGATTGTCTTTGATGTACAGAGGCTTGAAAAACCTGATAAGCATATGGGACGTTGGTGTGGAATATTTAAATGTATGAGCGAGCAGCTCCGACTGACTACCCAAAATGTGGATTAAACTCAAATGATGGATCATGATGCACAGTCATGTGTTCTCTATGCAAAGTCACCATCACCTCCCACTGGAGCGAGGAGACCCACAATCATGTCAGCACAGAAAGCTTTCACTGAAGGTAGTGGAGGATCATTTCCCAGTTCTGTTGTGAAATACAGATGTACTCTCAAATGAATGTTGCTCATTTTGAAACATGTTAGAGGTCTGTTTTCTTTTCATTATTACACAATATTCACAGCTATGAAAACTGTTCCTAAGTCAGCCAGCATCATCCAGATCCATGGGTCAGAATGAAAAATGAGATGAAATGCTCTGACAGAGCTGTGAGGATCAGTAGTGTAAGTACCTTGATGCATATGTACAGTATGCATACACTGATAATAGCAGCTTTTCAGACCTAAATATTGTTCTTGTATACAGTCGTGAAAGTATCACTGTAACTGTGTGTATTGTTGTCACCGACATACACACACACACACACACACAGACACACACATCTGTTTTTTGTGACAGCTCGCCTCCTGTTGATTCTCCTGTTCAGCCTGAAGGCAGGTTCTCACCCTCTCTGCTCAGAATCTGCTCTCGCTGCTGTATTTTTACATGCACATCCCCACAGTTCGCCATCACACGTCCTGCGTGTCACTCAAACCAAGTTCCAGTGGGATGCTGGTCGGTCACCATGGCAACTCACGGTCTACTGCTGTTGGCTACTTTTTTGGGGTGTGTGGGTTTCAGCTGCTGCTGTCTGAACCAGAAGTATAATTGGTGATTCCTAAACTCTATTCTTATCTGGGTTATTTCTGTTACGGAGGACAGCAGCAGTGCTTGGTATTGTAAATGTATTTCCAATTAGAATTTTTAAAATGTGCTTCTTTACATTGAAACTGCATGTGGTTGATCACAGCGCTTGAGAGAATTATACTTGAACTTTGATTAATGACAAAGTAGTTTAAATGATAAAGCAAATGGAGACAAAATTGATGTTAAAATTTTGTTAAATTCTTTTCATTCTTTTCCAATTTGCTCTATTAAATTCCAATAAAAACATTATCAAAACAAGAAAAGCACTCAGAGAGCGCAGTACTCAGTCAAGGCTGCTCATTCGTTGTATCATTTCCGATGGATGAAATCTTTTTTTAAAATTGTGGCAGAAATCATGGCAACACAGAATGTGGCCATTTGATATAAGTGTACCCACAGACAAACTGACCTTGTACTGAGCACAGCCGTGTGTTCTGCATGTGTACGTTATGTACGGACACTGAATCACGTGACCTAAATATGTAGCGGGTGGTGGGAATTGATAGGACTCAGAAACACCCCCACAATTTAATTAATTGTTCCTTTTATCATTTCTGATGGATAAGTCCTGATAAGTCCGCAGCGGTGGATTCATAGCAGGATTACAATCATGTGATCATCAGCAGGCAGCTGACATAGTGTTCACTTGTTGTCATAGTTACAGTGACGCCGTGCTGCTATCTCTCAATGATACAGAAATTTTTCACAAATCTATGGATCCAGACTATAAGCTGCATCACTGCCAAAATCTAATCACTTGGTCCTTGTATCATTTCTAACCTTCCCTGAAAATTTCATCCAAATCTGTTTGTCCGTTTTTGAGGAAACTTGCGCACAGACGGAAGGACAGATTAACAGACAAACGTACGCCGATTGTCATTGGCTCTTGACTCTTGTTCTAAAAAGCTATCGTCCATCAACACTCATACGGAGTAAAAATCTGCCTCCAATCCAGTTATTACAGTACCTACATCTAACTTTATTCGATTTCATCCAAATGCGTTAGTCCATTTTTGAGAAATGCTGCTAACAGACAGACGGACAAACGTACACAGATCGTCACATAACTCCGCCACGTTCCTTGGTGGAGTAGAGATGCTCGTTGTTTTGAGATATTAGCGACATAAAACTTCACCAGCTTTACCTCTACAACCCACTGTGCTGTTCATACTCATCCTGTGCAGTCTGTTGCTACAGTTTTTCTCCCCACAGATAGTGTGTGGACCAGATTTTAAAATCCTCTTAGGAAAGTGTCATTTCCCTGAAATAATCAAACAGCTAATTACTCCTCCCTGCAGCCCCTTATAGGTGTAGAGGCACTAGTTTGTAACATGTTCCAATAAATCTCCTTTTAAACAGGTAAAACCAAAAATAAAATGACAAATTCATTGCTCATTTTGCTCCCACTGTAAAATAAAAACAAAAAACATGAGTCATGGATTCATGCATGACATCGAAATATTTTTCTATGCAAAACCAAACTGTTAGTAATAAAACATGTACACAAATGCCGCAGGATTGCAATGACCTTATATGTTTGCAGTGGCATTTGACATCCCCCGGAGGGACAGATTCACCTTCCACTGCTTCAGCCTGTGTGACACTCGATTGTATTTCCACTCGCTGGTGTTGATGGCTCAGTGCAAGGATTTGGCAGACATACAGGATGATTCCCAGAGGGGTGAGGAGGGTGGGATAGATGGACACTCTCAGTATTCCCGGAAGGTTCGCTCCTCCACTTCCACCAGACTGATGCGTCTGCCTCATCTGCTCCTGTTTTCATCATTGGTGTATGAGTGTGTGTTTGTGTTAACGTGAGCTCTGGAAGGTCAGTGCAACCTGTTCTGTATATTTAACACATCGCATGCATAGCCGTGTGTGTGCAGCCCTGACAACCTTTATAAGGATATTAAATGGAAAACACTATGTCTTGTGACACACACAGAAGCACACACAGAAGCACACACAAGTCTTTTAAAGGCGCTGTTGTGTCACACAAGACTGAACAGGAATGATCAATGCAGCGTTTTATGCTCAAAAGATGTCACATATGTAGTTTTCTATTACAGGAAGTTAACCTGATTTATTCAAGTTCAAGCTCTCTGTTTTCTTTTGATTTCTGCACTAACAGCTAACTTGCCAAAAATAACACTAAACAGATGAAGAGAACAAGGAGTATGAACTCTCCTGTAGATGAAAAACTGCATGAAAAGAACTTTCAAGCAACAGAAGATTATTTTATCTCAACATGTGATGCTGGTTCATTTACCAAAACAAGCTAAAAGGGATTTAAATGAGGAGCAGCAGATCTGCAGGAGTTTAACATTCACCTCCACCAGGCTGCTATAAAGATGCTCTCAAAACAGTCCCAGCTATCAGTCCTTTGAAGAGCTGCTAGAACACACTCATGCACTTAGAGTGGCATAAACAACATATAGTGACCACTTCACTTCGTAACAGTGCTGGTTGCCTGGTAACGGGTGTTTAACGAGGCTTTTATAGGACCGTAATGAGACAGGCAGCACCTGAAGTGTCTGCTGGATGGTTAGTCTCTACTACACGGTATAGCTGCGATGATCCGTCGGCTGATCAGAGAAAAGAAAATTAATTGCCATCTATTTGAAGTTTCAAGACAAAATTTAAAAAAAGGTAGTTTTATTTTTTGAAATTTGAGATTTGCTGCCTTTTCCTTGACATACATGATAGTAAAAAGATGTTGCATACCATTGTTGGATCTTGGGAATTCTTATGTTTTCATTATATTCTGCTGTTTTATAAACTGAATAAACTATATATGATCCTTGAGGGAAAAAAACATAAAAAAGATTATATTTACCTTCTCCTGCAGACTTAATTTAACAACTTTGAGCATAAAATCTTAAAAGTTCTTGCTTTTGTGTATTAGAAAAAGAACAGCACAGCTTTCATGGAGTTTATTTGAGTACAAATGTAATCACTTATGCAACTCAGAACACTGTGGTAATCCAAAATCATAAATAAATATCAATAAAAAGCATTCACGCTTGAAGTTGACTTGATAACTGTATTTGCTATTAAAAAAAGCACTTTTTTAAGTGAATGGACTAAACAACTGGATGATTTCAGACAGCTTCACCTAATTAGAACATGTTGAGTTTCAGAACAAAGTAAAACCCAGAAGCAAAACACAAAGAGCAGCTTGAAAGGGTTTAACACAGAAAGTGACTGAAGGTGGAGTTGAAGGTTGACGTAAGTTAAGGTAGCTGTTGATGGAGATCTGGTGGACTGGAGAATGGTTGGGTCAGAGCAAGTAGAGAGACAATGGAGACAGTTTGGAGCGGCAGAGGATGGACAGCCAGGACTGAAACTTGGACAGAGGGACAGAAAAAAACATGGGGAACAAACAAACATGAATTAAGCAGCCAAGAAGCATTTGCTAAAGCACAAGCTGAGGAAGGAAGGCACCAAGCCGACATCTCAGGCAACAGAAAAACACAGAGGGGCAAACAGTGAACAGCGAGTAGCAAAGATCAAAGAAAACACAGAGAAAAACACAGGATTTATAGTAGAGACCAGGACAGAACCGACAACACTTATAACAAGTGGGGCAGAGAGTCCTTATAGCCTTTCTTTCTTTCTCTGCCAGAATCGTTTTTCAGCTGTTTTCAGTGAGGAGGGAGCTGTATTAGAGAAAAGGTGCTGCACTGAGGGTCTCTTATGAGCACACTCCAATTTCTTTGGATCAAAACTCAAGTACTTCTAGCTTAGACAGACGGCGGTGTCATTAGTGTTGCTATTTCATGTGAGGATGTTGTTTTCATAGAGACAAACCCCAGGTGTCACAGTGGCTTTTTTTTTTGTTTTGATTAGTTTGTTTTGTTTTTGGCTACTTTTCTGATGAACCCATATCCTATACGGACTCAGGCTCTAAATCCCAGACTTCATCAAGCTAAAATTAATGACCAACTAAGGAAAACAATGTCCCATGGAAATTAACAACAAAAATTCTAAGAACTGAAATACACTGCCCGGGCAAAAAACAAAACAAAAAGTCGCACACTCTAATATTTTGTTGGACTGCCTTTAGCTTTGAGTATGGCACTCATTCACTGTGGGATCATTTCAATAAGCTTCTGCAATGTCACATAATTTATTTCTGTCCAGAGAGGCACCCATTTTCTACCAAGGTCTTATACGGATGATGGGAGAGTTGGACAAGTCTTCTCCAGAACATCCCAAAGATTGTCAATGGGGCTGAGGTCTGGACTCTGTGGAGGACAATCCATCTCATGTTCCCTGATCCACTCATTCTCAACGTGAGCCCCATGAATCCTGGCATCATCATCTTGGAACATGTTCATGTCATCAGGGAAGAAAAACTCCACTGATAGAAAGACCTGATCATTCAGTATCTTCAGGTATCAGCTGACCTCATTCTTTGGGAACATAACGTTGCTGAACCTGACCAACCCCAGATCATAACTCTTACCCCCACAGGCTGGTAGACACTAGACATGATGATGGCATCACTTCATCTGCCTCTCTTCTTACCCTGATGCCCCCATCACTTTGGAACAGGGTAAATCTGGACTCATCAGACCACATTTCTTCCTGGATGGTTCTCCACTATCCTTCCAGGTTTTAATAATGTGTTGGACGGTTCTTAACCTGATTTTAGTAGTTTCAGAAATCTCCTTAGTTTTCTTTGCTTGATGCAGGTCAATAATTTGACCCTTCTGGGACAGATTAACATCCTTTCCATGACCACAGGATATGTCTTCTGACATGGTTGTTTAAGAAATGAGAAGCTCCTCACTGCATCAGCTAGAGTTAAATAAGTTGTTGCAGCTGAAACACATTCATCACCACAGTAATTATCCAATGGAAGGCTATTACCTATTTGCTTAGTAAAATAGAGGCGGTGACTTTTTTTAGCCAGGCAGTGTATTTGTAGCCAGGTCGGCATGGTGGCTTTAGCTACGATGGTCAGTTTGTTGGTCAAATATTGAAATATCTCACCATCTTATCAAATGGATGTCACTTTGCATCTAGTGTGGCCATAAGGTCATAATTACAATTTGGTTTGTGACTAAGTACTGTAAAACTAATGATATTCCCACCAGCTTCACCTGTACTTTGTGTTTAGTGCAAATCGCTAACATGCCAGTGGGGTAGTGTGCATTCCAAGCACTTAACATCAGAACATGTTAGCAAGCTAAAATTAGCATATGGATCACAACACTCTACACTTGGCTGAACTGGAACACAGAAACACACACTTACTATCCACTATGACCAGTAGCTGATTTGAAGGGGGATGAGGGGAATAAAACAGAAACACTTTACTGAGCTCTAAGGAGAGATTCTGCAATGATGAGGGGTGATGTCAGGATGTCAGCCTCCCTGTTAACCTTCCTAACCTCTTTCCTTCCACAAGCAGCAGACAGAGTACAGGGCAGAGAGTTGAGTCTGTTGTCTGTTTGAGTCATTGATCTTTAGTTTGACTGAGGTTTGTGCAAGTTAAGATCCATGACCTCAGCCATGGCTCTGAATATCACAGGCCTACACGAAATAGATTTTTAGCCTGATAACAGCTCTATTAAACCAACTTTTTAATCACAGTTATGATATGACGAATTAAGCTACTGACTTTTCTGCAGTCTCTGTGTTTTCTTGTCTTTATTTTTGCACAGTGGTCATTGTTTGTCCTTCAAGAAGTCTAAATGGTAAAAAGAAAAATATCCAAGGGGTGATGTGGGTCATGTTGCTTGAAATAGCTCCGCTTGTAGAGTATTGTGGGAAAAATGAGAAGTGCACCCTGCCTGAATAAACTCAGTTTATATCAGGTTTTAAAAAGTATTTTTCAAGGTGAATTTACTCATGACTTTAATACACAGTTATAAACAGACAATGGTCACAGGAAGACGAGGAAAACTGGATGAAATGGAACCTTAGAATTAAAAATGTCATTGTTTTAGTTATGACATCCTGCAACAATGTCCTTTGGGAAGTGTAGATCAAAAATCACAGACTGACGATAACACAACAGCTGTACAGAAGCAGATATGACAAATTGGTGTCACGTGAACAGGCTCTCCACACAACAAAGAGTGGTAAGTGCAAATTTTAACTAATTTTGCAAACTGCCATGTCTGAGTTTGGCGAGATTATGTACCTGTTAAAAAAAAAAAATTTAAACTACATTTTGGAATAATAACTCCTACATTTACTTAATGTATAACATTAACAGAAGAAACATTGCACTAGACAGAAGCTTTCTTTTGATACATGAAAGTATTTTTTTTCTTAAGGCTACACCTTGCAGTGACTGTAAGAAGACTAAAAAGGCTGATATAGAAGAGAATTCTCCGAGGCTCTCATCCTTTACCTCTCCAGACTTTTTTCTGACTGTTCTACCATCAATATGATGTTAAAGACCGAAACAATCTTCTTAAAGTTGAGTTCTCTCCTCAAAAACCCCCTCAGCTTCTTACAGCTTGAAGCAACCGCCTTATGTGCTGTGATGGGATTATTTTCTTGAGTTCAGCGTGACTCATCTGAATCTTTGTCCTCCCTCATGCTCTATTTCTGTCTCCTGCTTCTGATCCACACCGTCCCTGAGCCAGACAAGCCTTCGAGTCTACAGAAAGGTGTGATACAAATGAAGGACTCATTTGCTGACACAATTCTATATCAAACTGTTCCATCATTGCAATTTTGAGTTTGCTTCCATTCTTTGTTTGGATGAAAATAAAAAGAAAATGCTTCAGGAGCTGATGATGTTACAGGAAATCCTGCAGGGAGACAGATCATCTGGTTGACTGGTGCATTGTGGGAGGTCCCTTGAGCCGTGCTGTAATTTTAATATGCAACATAAAGTGGTTGTATAATAAAATCCCGTGAGTGTGTGTGCATGTGAGGGTTACACATGTGTGAAAGCATGTGTTCATTACATACAGAGTGATTAGGTACATTTGCATCAGTGTGTGGGTGAGGGTGTGCATGTATAAGTGTGAGAATGGGTGTAAACAGGAAGACGAGGCTAGAGGGAACTCTGCTTTTAGAAAAAGGGTCCTTTGAATCTACTTTTGTACTCCCAGTAGCAGGATGCAACACCCAGAATACAAGGCACAAACACGTCACCGGAAAAGTGAAACTCACTTCTGAGGTTACAGATACCTCAGGGATGTACTTATACATCTCTATAAAAACATAAAACGCTTCCTACTAACAAATTTTATGTCATCCGTGAACTGATTTTCATACTTCTTATAATGATGTCAGTGTTTTTAGATTTAAAGCCGTGAATAAAAGGCACAGTCTTGGAAAGTTTGCACGGATGCCTGATATAAGGGAAATATTTCAACATTTTGGTAAACATTCACAATCACCTCTTGGAACTCTCATGTCTGTACAGCAAAGATGAAGTTATCCCCAAAGGTGTGTGTAATGAAGCATGATTTGCAGGTTTGCAAGTTGTATTGAGCCTCAAGGCAGTTGTCAGTGTCAGAAAGGAGGCTCCTGCTAGATCACCAGTTTGGGATATAAATCAGCTGTAAGAAGCACCACCCTCTTACTAGTTCATTTCCTGACTATATACATGGTGAGGAATATAGATTTTTAAACCTACTGAGCTGTACGTTAGTAATGTCACTGAAAACAGCATGCACTTATGGTAGAGCAAACTGTTTGCATATGCACTACTTAAGTATCCTGTTGAAATGCTAGAACTTTAACTTCTGCTTCTCCATCTTCACGTCACACTGCTGCTGAGATGAGTGCAGCAGTTCTTTAGTGCACATTTTCACCTACTTTCACTTCTTTGCAGGGTTCAGTTTGCTTGAATGCCTTTTGATTGACCCCGAGTCAAGTCACCCTCGTTCACCTGACCAGCCTGTTCCTGCACTGCTTTATGAGCTGTTACAACCCAGATCTCTAGGACAGGCCAGGAAAGTAACAAAAGCAGCAAATGGCTGCTGTTTAGCCAGAGTGAACAGAAGTGGATTTATCGAAGTGCAGATATTTCAACAAAACACAAAAATTGAGGAACTAAGGGCGAAGGGTGCAACTTAAATAAAAGAAATAAAATTAACCATAAAGGACTTCTTCTTGAAGTTTGGTATGTCTAAACTATTTAACACCAAAAACAACTACAAAACCAAAATAGAAGTACAGAGGAAGATGCACCCCTATCTACAAGCTGATTTACTAACAATAAAGGTTGCCACAGTCAAATCATCCCTAAGTCCTTGAACCTCAAAGGTGTCTCAGCAAGATCCTTAACAAGATGACAACACGTGGGTGAGCTGAACGCCACACTATAGCTGCCACAGACATGACAGGTCTTTTAAAGTCAGGTGTTGATTGGAGGTCAGGAGTCAGGTTTTGTCCAATCAGCGATCAGTTCCAGAGAGGGGTAGGCGGGACATGAAGGCAGACCAGGGTAGGGGTCAATCTGAGTGCTGGATCTGATGTACAAAGCTGTATACAATAAGCTATTATTGGGGAAGAAAGGGAGAGGGAGTGCAGCAGCCCAGAGCAAATCCTAGTGATAATATTATTGCAATGACAAATATGTATTACAACTAATCCAACAATAGAAATAATTACTGGCAAAAATGTGCACGTTATAATGACTAGTAGCAGTTACTGACTTAGTATAAATTCATAATTCGATAACTGGTATTGTTGAGAGGCTGCACAGTGGCTCAGTGGCTAGTACTGTCGCCTTGCAGCTTGAAGATCCCTGGTTTGCTTCCATGGAGTTTGCATGTTCTCCCTGTGCATGCATAGGTTTTCGCCAGGTACTCCGGCTTCCTCCCACAGTCCAAAAACATGCTCAGGTTAACTGATAATTTTAAAGGCAGTAATTGTGCATATGAGTGTGACTGTTTGTCTCTGTGTGTAGCCCTGTGATAGACTGGTGACCTGTCCAGGTGTCCCCTGCCTTCACTCTAAGTCAGCTGGGATAGACTCTAACCCCCCAGTGACCCTAATGAGGATTAAGCGGTGTATAGATAATTAATTAATGGATGGTATTGTTGATCTACTGGCTTATGAACACCTGAGTTTTAACAACTTGCAGGCTATAGTAAATTTAGCATAAGCTGTGTGAACACTGCATTTGCCTCGACATATTTGTCACATTAATAAGTCAGCTAAAACAATATAGCAAAATGAAACCACTGTCATTGCCCTTAGCTGACTCAAAACTCTCAAAATCTAATAGTAAAAAAAACATTCTCCTGCCACAAAGTAAATCACACTGTTTAGACTTATCATTTGAGGGCATGATGTCATTGTGTTATCTATCACAGTGACTAACCTGTCGCTCTGGGAACAAATCGGCATGTCTGTTGGTGAGATGCTTTGCCAAGATGGAAGTGTTGGCACGCTCAGTCTAGCTTTAAAACATGTTTGACAGATGGACTTTATGGTGGGTAAACCTGACTTTCAGCTATGATAAAACGTTAGCCTTGCCACTATGCCTTAAAGGAGTGGAAGCAGAGTGCTGCACATACACATGCTACAGTACTGCTGTCTTTTACTCAATCATAGACTGTATATGTAAGACAGATGCTATCCATTGGTTTAACTGCTATTGTAAAGCATGAAGAGTTTGGCACTTAGCCGTTTTGGTTTTTTTAAATGTAATATGTAGAGAGGTGGCGTTGATTGAGGACTCCAGGACTGCATGTACACCAAAATGGTAGCAACTTGTCCATCACAAGGTAACCCCACTGTAAAGTGTGCCCTACTTCATCATCTATCTCTATATGGGACCATAATTAAAAAAAAATAACATCCAGCTTCAGTAAAGGAAACTCAGAACTAGTGACTGGGACTATAAACACATTAGAAAAATGTTCACTGAGGTGACAATTGAAAGGAGAAATAGGATTACTATTTTATAGATCTATATGCAATTTCACTATTTTTTGCAGCCACAGGAGTCGCCCCCTGCTGGCCGTTAAACAAAATGCAGGTTTAATGCACTTTATTCTTAAAATACCAATACTGATATATTTTTAATGAAAGGATATTGTGATAACACTCCAGTATCTGAATACTGTGTAAATCTATTCAAAGTGCTGTTTCCAATCTTTTCGCTAAGCTAAGCTGATCTGCTAATAAACTAAACAGATAAGCACACAGAAATGAGTGTAGTATCTTTTATCTAACTCTAAACAAGTGTGGTGACACATTAGCTGTGTTTCAGTCCAGTGCGCGGTGATATACTTGATAATTTAGCACAGCAACACTGACAAAAAGTAAAGTGTATCAGCAAGCGATTCAGTGAAAAATCCCTTTCTTACGTTCCAGTGAGCTGCATCCTTGTGTGAAGATTTGACAGAAAGCTAAAAGCCTGGCAGTAAGTTCAATAGCAGTCTGTAATGATGCACACTGGTGCCTCTGCTATGTAAATTTACTGAGTCATGTGATGAGCCACTCATGCATATTTGAACTCATTTCCTATCATTCTCACACACCACAGAACCTGAGAGCCGACCCAGCGGCACGAATAAACGCTTCCACCAACAGGATAATATGTCAGCTGATTACTGTAAAGAAGCAACAAGAGGGCGATATAAGATTTAATGACAGGATGTCAGCAGAAGTCTGTATCTTTACCCTCCACGTGTTCTGTCTGATGTATTCCATATCCGATTCTGACTGCAGCAATGACCCACTTTTCAAATGTGAATCATTAAAATTTCATGTCATCTCTTATCTCGTCTCATCTTGTGGAGTTTTGCAGATTTAATTTCTACATCTAGTTCCGCCTCCAGTCCTAGCAGGATGTCAATTTTTGTTACTTGTGTTATAAACAAGGCAAAATCCACCAGTTCCTACAGAATCTTTTCAATCTCCTCTCAGGAACAGATTATTACATTCATCTGAAACCAAATAAATCAATTTTCTATGGGTTTTTGCAGAGCAGTGTTATTTATTGCTCTCTCTGCAACTTGTCAGTGAAAAACTGAAAACATGTAACAGGGGCAGCAGAAAAGTTCACACTAAAACCAGTCATGCAGACAGCAAAAGTGTTAAAGCATCACTCAAAAAAGAGCTGTTGCAAAGATGGAAAAGCTGAAAAACATCCAGATAAACTTTTGGACCAACTCCATAGACTGTCTTAATGCTTTTATTGGAAGAAATGATGCAAGATGTTGCAAAAAGTTGGAATAAATTGCAAAAGTGGCCTCCTAGCCTGAGGATCTGGACTCATGCAAGTTGACAGTTGCAAAGAAATGGCTGCGCTTATCACAAGGCACCAATTAATTTAGTAATGACTTCTTAGATTGAGCCGTGTGTTCCTGCCAACTGTGTGTGTGTGTGTGTGTGTGTGTGTGTGTGTGTGTGTGTGTGTGTGTGTGTGTGTGTGTGTGTGTGTGTGTGTGTGTGTGTGTGACAGAATCCAGCTGTGTGGTGATCTGGGCCAGCAACGGGGGAGTCGAACAGAGAAGGGCAAAGGGATCACTGGGGAAAAGGAGAGGAGAGGGGGAGGAGGGGAAGAAAAATATGAGAAAGGTGAAAGCAGGAAAGACGATTAGAAAGGAACAAAAAAAATGTCAGCATGGGGGGCTGAGGAGGAAGCACAGGGGATGGAGAAATAAAGACCAAAGAGGAGGCTTGCAGTCATATAAAATGTTGAAGCAACTGATGTGGACTTTAGTGTTCATTTTACATGCAACCAAAAGGAATTCATGAGTCACATGAAGCAAAACTTGCAAGTCACACGACATGAATGCAGGTCAAGAGAAAAAAATACGACATAAAAATGTCGGTGTTATGGCCACAGGTAATTGTGTGCCGTCTTGTTTCTGGGGTGGATTTTTTGGGCCTGTGTATGGGGAGGTGGCATGTATAGGCCCAGTTGTGGCTGCTTTGAGAGCCTCTCCAGAACCCCAGCTGCCAGTCATCTGAGCTGATGAGCCTGGAGCTGAAGACCTGCACTCCTGTCCTTGTTATCTCCACCTCCTGACCTGTCTGATTGGGCCACCACCCAGTTCCCTCCACCTTCAGCCAACCGGTCGCAGCCATCGCCACACCTGAAGAGGATAAATCTGCAACCACGTTCTCAGGCGAGGCGGCTGGGATTTAATGTGACCAGTTCACCCTGGTTCCTCTTTGTGTTTTATTTGGGTTCCTGTGTGGTCTGTAGGTTCTGTAGCCACTGAGGGGTGACTGTGGACATTAGAGCTTCTGTTAGCGGCTGCTATATTGGTGAGGAGCTACCAGTCTTAGTGAAGACTGTGGCTCCTGGTAACAGCCTGCTATTTCAGTGAGAAGCTACTTATAACTTGAGTCTTCACATGTTGTGTGTTAAGAAATGTGTGTGATTGTTTTTGGGCACCGGTTTTATTTAATTAACTATGCGCACTCTGCACTTGTTTGTATTAGTTTCTGTCGTTTGTGGTGGTTTTGCTATTGTGTTTAGGTTTGGCTAGGGAGTTTAGTTGTTTTGTTTGTGTTTAGCTAGATTAGAAACTGTCTTAGCCTTCATTCGGTCTTATTTGGTTCTTTGATTTAGCATCATCCACCAGTCTTGTTTTTCTTGTTGCATCACTTTTATGTTAACCTTGTCACTGAGCAATAAATGGCTTTACCGAAACCAGCTACATCTGGTTTGTGTTACTCCCAGTTAACTGTAGCGGTTGGCTTGTAACAGTAGGTATCTCCCAGTCTTGCAGCCTTTATTGTGAAACTAATACATTTTGCACAGTGGACCAGCGCGGGCCACAGTCTGTTAACTTGTTAAAAGTTACACACTCTGGATGTCCATTAAACAGCTGCATAGACCTCCTAGCACTTACTGCAATACATATTCAGTAAAAAACTTAATTCTGGGGCTCCACAGTTTAGATGGTGAATGTATACACTACCGGTCAAAAGTCTGGACACACCTTCTCATTCAATGGTGTTTTATCTTTTTTTTTCTACATTGTAGATTAATACTGAAAACATCAACAATTATAAAAGAATACATATGGAATTATGTGGTAAACAGAAAAGTGATTATCTTCAGTATTAATCTACAATGTATAAAATAATACAAATAAATAAAAAACACTGAATGAGAAGGTGTGTCCAAACTTTTGACTGGTAGTGTATGAGTAGTTTTATCTGCTTCACAGTGATGACAGGAACCGGAGGCTGTTAGTAAGAAAAAAAACAATCACAGTGTCTCGTAAAACCACAACTGCTGCTCACACATTTCAGTTTGTGTACAGACAAATGAGATCTAAAGTGTGAGGTAACGTGAGTTTTAGAGGTGCTGACAGGTGGCTGTAAATGTAAACATGGTGGCAGACACATCGGACACCATCAACATCAGCAGCCCTGCTGGCTTACTGTGTAGCCATGGCAACCACAGAAACTACACAGAGGGAAACAATGCAGGAGGTATTTGAGCAACACATCTGTTCACCCATCAAGAACTCCAGTGTGATAAGTCAAACAGGGACATGATGCTTTGTCTGCCAGCCTAATTAGCAAACCTCGCCATACCCCAGTTTTACAATAAATTCCACTCTATTTAGGTGTGTTAAGATTTTACTGTGTCTGTTGTAGAAAGAAGAAGAATGTTCTGTACAGGCTGGAGGGATGGGAGAGAGCCATTTAATGTCAGGAGCCATGGCAATTCCAGTGAACCCTGCTGCTGCCAGGTCAAAATACACAGGGCTTAAGCTAAGCTGAAGTAACCAGCTGGTTCTAGATTGATATTAAATGTACACACTGGAGTTAACTCGTAAAACCATCTCTTTATGCTTTCAGGACCTTGTTTTGGCAGCTAAAGTGCTCAGGTAAGATTATGAAAGATAATGGTGTTGGTTAAGGATAGGAAAAATGCAAAAATAAATGTGTTTTCTTCCTCAATATTTAACTAAGATCATTAACTTCAGCCCTAAAGTGTTTTAATATTCTAAACCCAACAACTTGTGCCTTTCTGTGTGAACTGACCTCCTGCTTCCTGCGACTCCACCATAAGAACTTTATGCTTCTTGGACTGGCAAAAACACACTCACAGTGGGTTAAATGAAAGGTTGACAGAGCCGTTCAACAGAGGTGACTTAACTGTTTCTTTATCAGATGCTGACATTTCCCTCAGAACTCATTTCAAACTCTGCTGCCTTCCGACAGAAGAGAACGGGATCATTTTCACTTTGTTTTCCAAGGAGGTGTATTACATCACTCAGTTACCTTCTTCCCTCTTGTCAAAATGTGACGTTTTATCAGGCTGTCATTGCTCAGAAGGGCAGAAAGGAGGGGAAGACGTCGTAATGGCAGCAGGATAATTACTACAACTACTGCTGATGTGGTGGTAAAAAAAAAAAAAAAAAAAGCCCAAGTGAGCTCGTTTGACATTCAGTGTAACAGAGAAAAGTTAAAAACTGGGAGAGCAGGGTTTATGGGGGTGGAGGGTAAGAGTGGGAACTCCAGAGGGTGAAAGACTGGGAGGATGTCCTGTTTGGGTCATGTGCTTCAGAGCTTTTTACTGTGGGAAAGTGTGTGTGTGTGTGTGTGTGTATACATATGTGTGGTCTGGTTGAGCGACTTGTGAGAACTGACTTTTTAGGGCCCACTGCTCTTGTAAGGACATTGGGGATGTCGTCATTGTGAGCCCTGCTTAATGAATGTCGGTCCATGATGCAGAACACTACTGTTTGTGAATGTAAAGTGTGTTTTGTGTGGTCGGATGAAAAACCTCCCCACTCTTGGGCCTCTTTACAAAAACACACATTAATTATTAAACCAAAACATAGCCTTTGACCCGTGCAGTGGATCAGTCATACTGTGGACGTCAGATCAAAAATAGAGCCATTTCTGAAAACACATGTGAGTTCCGGGATAAGGACAAGACAAGAGAGCAGAAAACAGCAGGAAAACTATGAAACAGAAAAGAAAATGCATGTTTTGTCCACATATTGTTTGCTACTCAGACAGAACAGAGGACTCTGTTTGAAAAGTGCCAAGACTCGGTTATGATCTATCATGGATTTTTGGACGTGTCTCTACCTTTAGCAGATGGTTCATGGTTGGCTTCATCAGGATGTGATCTTCAGCTTGAAGTGTGCCTCCAAGTCTGAGGCCATAGTTCTTCACCAGAAACCGGTGAAATCCCCCCTCTAGGATGGAGACAAGTTGCTGCCCCAAGTGTCTTGGATGATGAAAATGGAGTAGAAATGGAGTGAAATGGAGCAAGAGGTGGATAGGCACATGTGTGCAGTGTCAGCAGAAATTCAGGGGGTGTATTGAACCATTGTGGCAAAGAGTGAGTTGAACTGCAGTGCAAAGCTTTCCTCTTACCAACAACAACATGTTGAAGACGTTTTCTGGGCATCTTGGTTTAGGTTTTTTGGTTATATTCAGCTGGTAGAAGACCCAGGTTTGACCCACAACATGCTGAAGGGATTCCATATCTCATCTGGCCTGGCAATGACTCAGTATCCCCCCCAAAACAACTGAAAACATTGTTGGGTAGAGGTATGTCTGGAATGCCCTGCTTATCCTGCTGTCACTGCAACATATCTCTGGATAAGTGGATGAAAACAGATGGATGGACCCATTAGTTGGTTGCCATTAAAACACTGTAAACAAAAGAGACGGTTCAGCAGAATGACTTAATTTAAAAAGTAAATCAATAAAAACATTGCTGAAAGTATGATGGGACATTTATGCTTGGAGGCTACAGTCTTACACTTTTTCATCTGCTTGTCTTTAATCTTTTCAGTGAAGTTTCTGTGAATCTTTAGGTAACACATACATCATGATTCATGCACTTTGTCACATATTTCATCAGTGTGGGTGGCACTCTATACTCTTTGTATTGTGCATGACAAGCAGACTGTGGTTTCTCCTTTAATCAGCATGTACATCGAGGGACAGTATACACTCAACTTTACTCTATTTTCAGCAGCATGTTACTAGGAAACTACATCTGTCTCCCAGCAAATAATGGAAGATCAGAACCAGAATTACTCATAAGACAAGTAATCTGTGAATAGCTCCTTAAAGAACCACATGCAGCTTTTAGGAAGATGTTCAAGCAGACATGAAGTTCAATATTCCCAGTTTTCACCAGTGTTTAATCACCTGTTACTATGAATCATGATTTTGTTAGCTTAGACGGAGTCCTTTTTATGAAATCCAACATTTTGCAGTGGCGTATTTATACAGTCGTCAAGGATGGACAATCCAAACACTAGTTCTAGAGAGAACCTTTCATATTTTTATTTTGACGTGACAGATGTCAGAGATGTCACTAGATCTGAACAGGACACATTGCCAATACTTGTAACAATGAGATTATTTGACTTCATCAGCCAATAGACACAATAGACACAAAAGGACTGTTTCCCTAAAGGTGAATCATTCTCTTGCACATTTTTCATCCATCAAACTGAAATGACCAATTTATAGGGAAGGCAAAGAAGGTGTAAACAAAAAAATGCATCCTGTTTTGTAGAAATCTAAATAAAGAATAGGAACTGATTTACAGATTTCGTCACTGACTGAAAACAACAATGGCAGCGACTTTGTAATAGTGACTTTAATAATGGACAAATTTTCCTTAAAACAGCAGCAAAAGTGCTAAGATGCTAACTTCATAGCAAAGTGCTTGTTAGCTTGCAAAGTTCCTGAGTGCAGCTTGTAGGTGTGATTCGTCTTTAGGATCTCTCGCTATATCCAGTGGTCCGTTGATCTGATTGGTTGAAGTTAGCCAACAATAGACTGCAATAGACTGAGTATGTTTTTTTTTTAGATGAAGGGTAATCAGTTTCAGATAACGACTTCTCAATTCTGCAAAGTCTTAACATTAATATTGCACTACTTAATAGGCAACAGAAAGTAGAATGGGCTTTAAAAACTTAAACTGAAGCAGCTAAATGTAACTCAGCAGTGATTCATTTTAATATTTATATATGCACTTTTCCTACTGTAACATGTCAAAATGCGAAAAAGGCATTTATGTCCATCGTAGCAGATTATGAACTCAGTTCTGCAGAACCTAAATATGAGCAAGGTCATACCGTTTTGTTTTTCACTAATGTTGGATGATTCTTTTATTGGATCCACTTACATTGTTAATATGCACAATATTGAAAAATGACACAAATGTGTATCAGATAGATATGCATGTTTAAGATGCAAAAACCTGACATTTTGACACACAGTCTATGTGCACTGGGGTTCAGGTCACTATTATTATTTATATAGGACCGGTGATAGTGATGTGATGATAACGGCTGATGTACTAAGCTGAAAAAATTTCAAAAACTTTCAATATCTGTTTCAGTGTTGTCCATTTCTGGAGTGACCTTAACCATGAAAATGTTAAATAAACCTTGGTTATTTTTAGTTAAGAGTAACTTCAATATTACAATGCTAGAATAAAATAACCATAATACAATGCTAGATATGGACATTAACCTTGAAAAGCCACAGTTGCTTTGTGCATTGCCAGCAGTTCACCCATCACAACAGTGCAGGTCTGCGTGGAAGCATGGCACTCTCACACTTCCTGCAGCGCCTTTGGTCAAAACCACTGGGTCAACCCACTTCCCTGTATTCTTCTGTCAGCTCTGGGAAAAAGCTTTAATATCCTTCCTGCCTCAAAGACGCTGGCCGAGGAGGCCTTGTGAAAAGCCATCCTTGAGGGCAACTGCCCTGCGTTGTGTCTCCTTCACCGTAGAGTGAACTATTGTCTCCTCTGTTTGTGTCTCTAAACTCTGTTATTTTGCCTCTATGAAGAAACAAAAACTCTTCCTGGACAGCTTCAGATGGAATAAATATTGCCTGATATCTTGCCATTTGTTTGTTTGGCTGGAGTCCGTAGTGATACTGTAATTGTTTTTTGTGGTCACTGAGTTTGTTGTTTCCAGCTTTGTGCCTCGCGGTCCAGCCACTGGAAGATTAGACTGAGTGTCGACAGCAATGTCAACATCATTGACCGTCACCCACCGACAGCGATGACTGCATTGTTTGACCCTCAGTTTATTTACACGATGCAATGATAAGATTTGAAACTGCATGCTGGGTTTTCTTTGTATTGTTTCAAAGGTTTACACAGACACATAGCAAATCTGTCATGGATTCAGCTGCACGGCTGTTTGTATAGACTGAGATAATATTGTTGTCTTAATAAAAGAATAATGTCTGAGCTTGAGTGCTTGTACACACACACACACACACACACACACACACACACACACACACACACACACACACACACACACACACACACACACACACTCTCGCCTGTGCAAACTCTCTCAGTGTTCTTACGTGCTGCAAACAAAGTGTCCAGAGAAATAATATAGTGCTTGTTTGCTCTGAACTTGCAGTTGTAGCATCAAAAGGCTCAACACACACATATGAAACCGTCACACAGGTGTTTTCACTTATTGCTCAGAGTTAGCTCCTTGTCTGGACTGTTAATAGAGACTTTGCTTGCTTGATTTTAGTTGATTCTATGTGAAATTGCACATTTTGTGATAGCTGGTACAGTTTGGTAATATTGTAAACTTGTAAGCGTTGACATCACTAAGCCAAATAATCTCTATGAATATATTTATTCTCCTTTTTTTTGCATTGCTAACCCTTCTGTCGATCTGGAGACAGTATGGATCCTGCATCTATGTAATGATGCAGCTGTTGTTCCGTAAAGTCAAAGAAAAAATGGTAACAGTGTCTTAAAGCAGACTTCAAGAGCTGCATACAAGTTTGTAATTCTGTAATCTAGAAAGAGATGGAGCTGAGCTCAGACAGAGCGACGACTCAGTTTAACCCCTGACACTCACAAATGTCTCACTCTTGTCAAAAAAGCATGGCTCTCTTTTTAATAGGAGGGAATTAAAGTACAAGTGCATGTCAAAAGAACTGAGAACCAACAGAAATTGTCTTAATAAGGTGTTGTTCCACCATCTCCTGCCAGAAGAGCTTCAGCACTCCTTGGCATTGATTCCACAAATCTCTGGAACTCTACTGCAGGAATGAACATCATTCTTCAAAAAGATGTTCTGTCATTTGGTGTTTTATGATGGTGCTGTCTCACATGGGGGTCTGAAATCTCCCATAGGTGGTCAGTTGGGATGATATCCGGCAACAGCAAAGGCCATTATATATGATTCACATTAGGGACAGATCAGTTATTGAGCTGGCTGATATTTGGCATTTATCTAAATATCAGTATTTTTAATTGGCCAATTAATGATGGCTTAAATGTGCTACATCTGGTCTGATGCAGCCTCTTCTCTCTGTGTGTAATCAGTCTGTGATGTCAGAAATGCCTCTCAAGCAGATACTGTGAAAACTGAATGAGCAACACAAGTCGTTGCCACAAACCAGGAAATTAGCTGCTCTCACTGTGGCTAAGGCTATGCTAATGGATAGCATCTAAGTTAGAAGGCAGCCACAGATTACCTTCAAACAGAGTCTGGAAAATAATAGTTAACAATGCTTTAAGGTATGGACCTTAGTGGGCAATAAAAATGATAGAACAGAGAAAGAGTAAGAACACAGAGAAGAACAGCAGGAGACAAACTGATCAATCTCAGTTGATCCGTCATGAACAGAGGAAAACATTCTAATTTAAACACTGTTATTTCTATTTAACATTTTCAGTTATAGTCACCCTTATTAACAAAGAAGCCTGGTTATGAATGACAGGTTAATTGATATCACATGCAGTGACAATGTTACATTTAATGTATATTGGTTTCAAATATCAGGTCTTCCTTGATCACCAATAATCAGTATAAACCCATATCGGTCGATCCCTAATTCACATAATTTTATTCTCCATCAAACTGTTCAGACAGCTCTCTTGCCCTCACTCCTATCAGGATAAAAAAGTATCATCTTATGATAAAAGGGATGACTCAGAAAAACTTGGTATTGATTTACAGAGATTCTTCTCTTTAAGGGGACAAGTGGAGCCAAACCACGGCAGCAAAATGCCTCCAGAGCATAAAAGAGTAACTGAATCAGCTCACTAAAGGAGAAAAAGGTTAAGATTTTTCCTTGAATTTGTCACCCATCTGAAGATGAGTGGGCAAACAAAAAATAGCTTCCTCTTTTAATCAGTCAACAACATGGATTTATATGTGAAAATTTACCAATGGTTAATTCTACACTAAAGATTTTCATGGATTCACTTCACTCAACAAGCTAGTCTAGTGAAAGTGAAATGTGCTGCCCAGTGTCAGAAAGCTTGGTCTCAGTCGCAGGTCATGGGTCTTTCAACAGGATAATGAGCCAAAACACACAGCTAAAAACATCCAAGAATGGCTAAGAGGAAAACACTGGACTATTGTGAAGTGGCCTCTATGAGCCCTGATCTAAATCCTATTGAACATCTGTGGAAGGAGCTGAAACATGGTGTGTGGAGAAGGAACCTTCAAACCTGAGACAACTGGAGCAGTCTGCTGATGAGGAGTGGACCAGAATACCTGCTGAGAGGTGCAGAAGTCTCACTGACAGTTACACAAATGGTTTGATTGCAGTGATTGCCTCAAAAGGTTGTGCAACAAAATATTAAGTTAAGGGAACCATCATTTTTGTCCAGGCCTGTTTCACGAGTTTATTTTTTAAAAATAATTCTGTTAAACTACGGTTCAAAAGCAATGTCTGCTTTTCATTGGTTAATTTTCATAGAATTTTTATTTATTATTACTTTTGTCAGATTCAAATTATTTCTGTCACCATTGTGGGTTTTTCTTTCATTAACTGAGGGGTACCAACAATTTTGTCCACGTGTGTGTATAACCAGGCAGGTTTTATTTCTAATGAGGGACCACTCAGGAGGGTGGAACAGCTTCTGGATGTCTTCAGAGTGAACAAACATGAGGCGGATTTATTCCACAGGAGGAAACACCTGCGGACCTTGTGATGAATCGTGATATTTGGTAAATGTGGAACATGTGACGGTTTTGTTTTCACTGACTTGAGATTCTTTTCAATTTTCTTGATGGACCTATTATGCCTCTGCTGCACCAAAGAACAATGCTGCTAAAGCCTCTTCCAGACATGCACTTCTTTCCGGTAATCTGACAGAAACTGAGTGTCTTGACTTCATGTTTGAACGAGCAGCCGGCTAACTTTTTCATAGAAATGCAATGCAAGGCAATCTTACTATTTCAGACCTGGTAACATTTATGTATCAATGGCAACATGGGACAAGTGTGAACTGCATGAACTCGTATTAATGATAGCTGATCTGGGGAAGGATTTTACTATTGTTACTCTGCCAAGGAATGCGGTGGAGTTGTGATGATCGGCGTACGGATTTGGATGAAATTTTCAGGGAAGGTCAGAAATGACACAAGGACCATCTCATTAGATTTTGGCAGTGATGCAACTTATAGTCTGGATCCACAGATTTGATTCAATTCCTGCTGCCCGCTACATATTTAGGTCACGCGATTCGGTATTCGTATATAACACACACGTGTATAACACACACCTGTGCTCAGCGCAAGGTCATTTTGTTTGTGGGTACATTTATATTAAATGGCCACATTCTATGTTGCCGTGATTTCTGATCATCAATAACTAATAAACAAATGCTGCATTTCTACAAAAATATGCTGCGTTTCTGACAATGCCATATGGGGGAATGAACAGCCTTGGCTTAGTACTGTGCTCTAGTGCTTTTCTTGTTTAGTTTTTTGCTTCCAGTTGTTTGTAGGAGTCTTTCTTCTGAGTTTATTGAAAATCTGCAACATCAGACAGCAGTAGGATGCATATGAATTCCTCAGAATGTGAAAGTTGTGCATTTACACACAAGAAACAACAGCAGTAACTTTATTAATTACTTAGAAATATAAATTGTCCCTGACATGGAGACAGGATTGATCAAGATCTAATGGCAAGTCCCACTGTGTACCTTACTTCACCAGAGACAGTTGAGCTCTTTTTTTTTTTCTTTTTTTTTTACATAGTGGTCATCCTCAGGTTGTCTTGCAGAGTCCTGAGCTCCATCACAGCTGCTACCAATGTTAGTAAAGCAATAGTTATATCATCACACAACGTAGTTTTAGTGTTTTGAAAATCATTACCATTAATTTTGGTTTTGTCTTTTGTTTATTAGTGCATTGCTATGTATTATACATCACTTGATGGTGCACATAATGAGGACTGTTGCAAGTATGTCTGAATAAAGCCATGAAGAAAGTCAATGTAAAAATCTTGCTGCATATTCTGACCGAAAAGGACTTTAAACACACCAAATCTAATGAGTCCTCAGCAGAAAACTAAAAGCAAAGTTTAGTCATATTTCGAAAGGAGGAGCAACTGGTACATAGCAGTTACTGGAAACAATACCAGAATGAGTTTAAGTAGCCTAAACATCGTTAAAGGTCTACAGCTGCACTTTGCTGTACATCTGCACTGTAATGGCTGACTGTGCCACTAAAAAAGAAAACTACTATATAGAGAGATTATTAAAACAGATATGAGAAGCTGAAGCAATCCCATTTATGTATTTTTGCAGGATTTTGCTGTTGTTTAAATTATATTAGGCATATTTGCTTAATTAAATCAATAAATACACTTCACACATTATATATTAAGTGACTAAAAACAGGTAGGCTTATTTTTTAAATGGCCCTGAAGGAAGAGAAGGCAACTGACAGCAGATACCTGGCAGTTTGGACAACATTATAGGCATAAATCTGTAGATATAAGACACATCACATCACAAATGCTGGGTCAAAAGGTGTGATCACTTTTTTAAAATAATGAAAGAGCAATCAAACATTTTAAGAGACAGTTGAGATTTAATCAAGGTACTTCTTTTGAGGAGTTTCAGTTTCCATGGACAGCAGTTTTAGTGACACATAGCATGTATGTGAGAGCTGAGAAACAAAGATTGATGTTGCTTTGGAGGAAAGGAAAAACAAAAAAAAGCAGTGCTTGGTTTAGTTTGGCTTGTGGTTGGTGGACACTGTTCAAAGAACCGATGAAGTGCGTACATTAAATCAAAGCTTTCTCCAAAAGAAATTAATTTCAAAGCGTCAGTGTGTATTCCTCACTGGTCTGAGTAACACTGAAGAGACAATGCAGTTACAGTAGACAGCACAGACAGAAAACGTAACTGTACAGTACGAGGCCTCAATATCAGTTCATTATTTTTTAGATTCCATTGAGAACCCCTCTTTGTGAGTATTAACAGTATTTTATTCAACAATAATAGATAAGTTACGCTGTAATAAAACAGTCCATTGGGGCTCAGGTAGTCACACAAGAAATTCAAGTCCCAAAATACATGAATCATAGTGTTGCCTTGTCTTTGGGCAGTGTATCCTTTCCAGTGGTTAAAGTCCATTCAGTGACTCAACAGTAAGACGAAACTTTATATTCCTTGAAACAATATTAAGTCTGAATTTGGCTTCTTTGCCATCCTTTCAAGCAAGCATGCAGTTCCATGTTAAAATATTTACCAACCGTGCCTTCAGGGAGTCTTATTTCCCAGTGGTTTAGAGGTCAGTCGCTGACTTTGATGCTTGGTGGATACTTTGGCCTTCAGCAGTGATACAGTGCTCTGACAAGAATCTCTCGAGGTCAAAAGTCTGGATCCATGAGCTTTAAGGAATGCATCCAAGATTTGGTCAATCGTCCCATTGGTCAAATTACCCAATAAGTGATGACACATTAAACAACCAAAATTCTCAAAGGAACATTTCAACATTACGGGAAATATGCTTATTCATTTTCTCAAGAATTAGACGAGTTGACTATCCTACATAAGAAGCTACAGACAGCAGCTGGTATGTTTGGCATAAAGATTGAAAACACAGGGAGACAGCCAGCATGGACGTCTCCAAAGGTAACCAAAACCACCTACTGTATGAAGCACATTAAACTCACCAATTAAAACAGTTGATGCTGCTGGTTTGATCCAAGCAAAGACAAGCAACAAGGTGGGGTTTTGTTGTTTTTATGTATCATAATACTTTGTGAGAAGAAGATTCTGTCAAAATTAATTATGGGTTTTAGAAGTGCTGATGCAGTAGACGGTCAAAGCCAGGCTGTTTTCTGTCTTCACGCTAAGCTAAGTTAACCAGTTGCTGACTGTAGCTTCATATTTACTGTAAAGACATGAGAGCGGTACCATCTTGTCATCTGTCTTCAAGAAAGCAAGCAAACATGCTTCCCCAGAATTCTACTGTACATTATAAAGTCAAATTCTGTCCTAAAAAGACCTGTGGAACCGTTCAACACACTGAGTGGTAACAGGTCAACATCCAAAATTTAAAAAATTACACACAGTATATTAAAATTTTAAGAAATATGCTACTTTGTACAACCAGGCTTTACTTTCTTCATTTTTACAAGAAGTTTGGAGGATCTGTGGCACAACCTATGGGATAATTTGATCCAACGGTAACAGTAGTCTGTTCCCTCCTTCGTTGTGTTTAGTATTTCAGAGATTGGAGCCTCAGACTTAGTCCTTCTCTTCTTTTTCTTGCATCTTCGTGACCTAAGCCAGGATATCACTCCTCTTGCTGCACCAGACCACCAATGCAATCATGGCCAAGGTGAGAAAAACGGGGATGAGGATGAGGATGGTTAACGTATCGTCCGGCGGATCGACCCATATCACCGGCTCCATGGTGCAGTTGGAGAAAAAGTGCTTGTGTATGCGGATGATGTAGCTCTCCACTAGTGGGTTGGGCCAGTAGCAGTCCAGGATTTGGGACTTTTCCTCCGTGCAGAAGGTGAAGAAGTGGTACTCTCTGGGGAGAAACGAAAAAAAAAGAGGAGGTGGTTTAAAGAAATTCACCATGAAACTGTTTTGCAGATATTTTCTGAGAGGACAAATAAGTAGATTTCTGTTTTAGCATCCATGGTAACCACTGACACACGTATATCTTAGTGGTGGTAGAGAGTTTCTTATTAAGACCACATAGCTGGTTCAGTAAAGGGCACACAACCATTAACTACCCCTCTCTGGTTTAGTTAGTATTAACATAGCATCTGAGATTCAGTCAGTAATCCATCATTGTGACAGGAGATGTACAGCTGCTCTATACTCCATTTTTTGGCCCACTACCCTTCTTTATTTCAGGGTTGTTCAGAGACTTCCTAAAGCTTCCCAGGCTAAGCGTTCTGCTTTGATGATTACATTCAGTTGGTCTAATCCCTCCCTCTCCATCATGAATTCTCTATCCTCCAGGTCCAGCTTTTTTTCTCATGACATCAAGGAGCTGTTGGTGTTCTCCCCAGCTGAACGGTAAATAGAGCAACAGCCTTCCCACACTGGCTCTGAATCTGAAGATAAAACATCACGTTTCCATCACTCTACACTACAACAGTGTGTGATAGTATCATTTACAGTGAGGGCACAGCTGGTAAAATACACTATATTACTGCTCAGTGAATTGAGCATTTGGTTCACAAAAACTTTAAAATGCAACACTGGCAACTGCGAGTTGAGAAGTCCTTAGCAAAACTGCAAACAAACAAACTGAAACACTTTTTTTTCTTTATTAATATCACTATCATGCTTGTACTCCTGGAACCCTTGTCCTTGCTATTTATGCACGTCTGTTTTTGTGTGGGTTTAGGAAACTAGGGGTATAGTTGACTGTTGGATCTGAAATTCACCATTTTTGTCCAATTATCCGTATCATTATATTTTAAAACTAATTCTGGCTAACTATATTAGTTTCAAAATGAGTCGCTTTTCTCTATCTGTAGTAATTCGGCGGTCTCAAGCAATGTGTCTGATTGGTAGCAAATTACAAGTAATAGCCAATCAACACTGAAGAATAAATGTTGAAATGTTCTCTTTGGAATAAGCATGTGAAAAACACAAATTAACAAAGTAAACATAACAAAGAGTGGTGGTAGACTTTGTGTTATTCTACATTTTGACACAGAGACTTATGTATTATAGATTGCTGAACAGTGTTCTTATTACCAATAATTTGTATCAGTGTGGGCCTTGACAAAAACATATCAGTCAACAATTAAAAGCGAACAACGTATAAAGTGTTTATTACTAATATGTTGGAGGGATTTTGTCACATTGAAACAGAAGAAGGCCAGCCGCAGCAACAATACATCAATGAAAATGTGACTATATAAAAAACAGCTAAACTAACTATGGTATATAATTAAAAGTACTAGAAACTAAAAGTGGGGCCTTAACTGGTCATCAAATTATTGATAATCTCGTATTTCAAAGAATACGTGGGCCAGACGTGGCCAACGAACAAACCGTGGGTTCTGAAAGCATCTAGTTCCTTCATACGAGATGGGAACAATATCAGACAACGTTGGTTCAGTACGCTGATTCATTACAGTAACTATACAAGACATTTGTTTGATTTCAGAAGTGAAAAAAACCCCAAAATAAACGGAATAATTTAGCTAAAAATTTTTAAATAATAACAGTAATGGAAAAAATAGTAATGCTATGTATGTATAATGTCATGTAATTCACAATGAGTGGCGTTTCACTGCATTAAGTCTCCCAGCCAGCTTTGCCCATCAGATGGTTATTATGTGTACTTAGCCCGACAGAAAACACAAAGCAATATAATCCCACCAACTACTGCCTTTTATGAGTGCATTGTCACAGCTGAAACATCCACACATAAATGCTGACAATCAGTCTCTGACCCACAAGATAACATCTAGAACTTTATGTAAAGCTGCGACACATGTACCACACAAACGTAAAACAGCAGCTGTAACCAGGAACAACAGGTCATTGTTGTGTTATCTAATATATTAGACTGTTTCGACCTCTGTACAGCACATATACAGTAAGTTAGGATCTGACGTGAAGCTGCAGGCATTGTTTTCAGTGACCTTTGCTGAAGTGCTGCAAATCAAATAAACCCTGCTGTCTGCAGAGAGACACACTGTGTGTTTATACTGTGTACATATAGATATAGTGCAGAGCATGCAGGGCAAAAAGGCACCACATGACAGATAAGAAGAGTGTTTTGCTCAGAAAAGCTTCCTGTCAAATCTGATCTCAGCGTAGTCAGTGTACTATTAAGCCAGAGGAATGTCATATGTTACAGTGGAAATTAGAAAACTCTTTAGAACATTTCTGCACAGATGCAACTATTTAGATTCATGAAGTTAGATACTGGGAATCCTTTTAAAATAAGCTCTCAACTGCAAGTTTTAGTTGAGCTGATACTTTCTGAGGATGTGAGAGAGTGAATGAAAATGCACATCAGGCAGAAGTGAAGAATGCAGGGAAAAGCAGACTTCTGAAATAATTTCCCAGATATAATACACAGCAGCTAACACATTTTCAAACTGTCGTCCACCCCCTGGGAGGGTTCACAGCTGATTAAACCGCTGAACATAAGACTGTGAACATACGCACTCATGCATGCACAGATACACACAGATTTGTGTAGAAAGGTCTGAAGCTGCTGGTAGCGTATCTTTGGTGCCAGTGTTTCTAATTAAACTAGTATCTAACCTGAACATGGATACATTATTCCATACAAAAAAAAAGCATATTCATAATTCTAAATGCTGTAAAAGATCAACTGATGCAACTCTAGTCATTCATGTTACTGAAGATATGACTGCTTAATATTTAAAACCTGCTGAAATCAGTTGCACATGTTTTGCATCCATGTAATATATCACTGCTTATATTCAATGTCAGTTTGGCCATTTTTCACAGATGATTCTGGTAACCATTTCATCTTTTTCCTTGTCACTTCATATGAGTGGCAGTAAAGTTAAGAGAGAACTTAAGGGAGCAGTGCAACATGATGGAGAATACCTAATTTTCTTGCTAAGAATTAAAGGAAAGACTGATCATGTCATATCTATGCAACTATAAAGCAACTAACAGCCACTCAGTTGAGCTTAGCATCAAGAGTGGAAATAGAAACAGTTAGCATGTCTCTTTAAATGTTCTCTGTGCAACGTTCAGAATAACTGGACGTCACTAAAGAGCATCAGCATCATAAACCAAAACAATGGGCGCATGAGCCACCCTTCCTCCCTCCCCACACTTTCATTTTTGTTTAGGTCGTGTACACAAGAGCCAACAAAAAACAATCCAGTCACAACCATTATCCCTCGTTAGCATTGTGAAATACAATGAAAGGCCATTAGGAGTGGCAGTCACCTTAAGTGACATTCTCTTACCTCCCCTGTCTCCCCCTCTTTCAACTCGTGTCTCTTTTGCTCTGTTTATGCCTGTTTCCATGGTTTATTGCATTGGAGCAAACCTGTGGACAGACCAGGTCCACTAATGTACAGACTAGAGTGGACATGTGTAGAAATAGACACACAAAGACCAAATCAGAACAGACACAAGAAAAAGAAAATGAAACACATAAATTGGATAAAAAACATTTAGAATTACTTTGTTTTAAAATTTTTAGGTATTTTTTAGCACTGGCTGAATACTGGACTGCAGTTTTGCTTTTCCAGCACAATGTAGGAGGTCACCCTGGGTCTGTTTTTAAGTCAAGGAGGGCCAACAGTTTCAAAGGGAGGGACTCACGTGCACTAAAGTGCTGCTAGACCAGCTGCCAAAACACAGAACAGAGAAGGTCAGATTACAACATCGAGAGAATGAGCATGGTGGAGGCCTTCATTATTCCACTCCATCGTTACATAGCAGATTCTTGTTTGCTGTGATGTTTATGTTATATTTACTTTCAAAATCTTGCATGTTATGCCTTTAAGAAGCTGGCAAAACCTGACAACCAGCACCTGTAAAGCTCAAAAAATATTTTTTTTATTTAGTCCTCACTAAAAAGGAAGTATCTAAACTAGGGCTGGGACTTTAATGTGTTAATTATGATTAATTACAGGAAAAAATAATGCGTTGAAAAAAATAACGCATTTAATCTCATCTTTCTCAGTTCCCTAATTTCTGGCACATCGGGAACACTGATGAACACTCCAGCCCAGTAGGTGGCGGTAATGACCTTAAAGTATGTTTATGAAGTAGATGTACAGGACGCACTGAGTGAATCAGGGCAGGAATGTCGGACCAACATGGCGACTCGGTTGCAAACTTTCTCTGTTATTATGAAAACTGTTCAGCAAAGAGTATTTCTGAAAGCATTTGCGGTGAGAAATAAGCTGCTGAATCTGTCCTGGTTTTAGTTCATCAACAACTAGTTTAGATGTTTGAGTAAAGCTTCGCAATGCGTCGGACCTCCGCTCCCCATGCCGCATTTACATAAATAAAATTACTTATGCGAATGAGCTCTGGGGCGACGCACCATACATTAGCTACGACAGTCCTGGTCACAGCTAACGGTGTAGCCATCCCATAATAGCCCACTTTTCAAGACATTGAAAGTCCCTGGGTTCACAAAAAGTCTTAAAATGTTGAATATAATCGCTATAATAATAACACTGAGTTTGCAGAAATCTGTGAATGTAGCAGACAGATGAAAAATGCAGATAAACATAAATGAAACAAACATTTTTGTTGTTTAAGTTCATGTATGTCTACTCATTGATTCAGTCGTCAACCAAAATTTATTTAAATTGAAAAACTTTGTTTATTGAGTCAAATATTGCTATTTGACAAAATGTGATTAATCGTGATTAATTAATTTGCCCGCCGATAATTAATTCAATTACTTTTTTTTAATCGCGTCCCAGCCCTAGTCTAAACACATACCCCAGAATAAAACAGAATATGAACATATTTGCACAAAGCAATTGTAGCTTTAGCTCATAGGTCTTGAAGTAATTTTAACTATTCACAGTCCTGTCCCTCCATGACTGCTGTCTCGTGTCATGACCATGTAACCCACTTAGAAGGAGCCTTGCTCAACCAAATGGTCGATTGCTTATCATTAGTTGCAGCAGAAAAAGCTCTGATGACTTTAAAACAGCATCTGGTCCATGCATTGACTGAGCAGAATAATGAATATACTGTATGTTATTAAAAGGTCCAGACCAGCACCACTGTTCCTCTGTTCCTGAGTGCACACCATTAAACCCAGCTGCTCCCAGAGCTGTAACCTGCTCATGGCACAAAATCAATTTGTTGTTAGAAGTAAATGATTGAAGTGCATTAATGCGCACACAGTACACACACAGCCTCACAGTGGTCTATCCATCGCCTTTTCTGTTCTCCAACAAGCTTCTACCGGCTCATTTCTAACAATAACAGCCGTGCTGGCCGAGTGTTTGGCCAGCAGCAATCACTGCAGAGAGGCACGGCTCATTTGTCAAATAGAGGAAGCTCTGCAGGGGTCAGTGCTTGTTTAAACATGAGGCCCCTCGCTCTCCATGCCCAATCCTTCTCACCACTCTCCGGTTTCTCTTCTGCCCTCCATCTCTCTCTCTTTCCTTCTCTCTCTCCTTCTTATCACTGATTTCCAGGCTCCAAAGTAAACTGCTGCTGAGAAAGTCAGTATGTCCTCCACAGTCATGTAAATGAAGTGTCGTACACTAAACACCCAAAATGAGCTGTTTGTCTCGTAAAAATGTGGACTCATGCAGTTAAAGTTCCTGGAAAGGCACGTCAATGCTGTGTTTCCCACCACAGTGTGGCTTGGAAACACTCCACTTATGAAGCCTTTCATCTGTCAAACAATGCTTTAGATATCACCAACACTTTAGATTTAGGCTTAAAGGTGGTTCTGAAAATCCCTCCTTATATCATTCAGATATGAGTGAGTATTCAGCAGAACTGGAGTACGAACAAAATGTGAAAAACAGAGCCCGGACATTACACCACCCATCCTGCACTTCAGGTGGACCAAAACAGCACTTGAAAGGGTAAAAAAAAACCACTTAAGTATTTATAGGCTCGGGTGACAGTTTTGTTTTATGTGATTTCCTTTAAACCAGCAGGGAAGACAGAGAGAAGACGTGTATCTGGACCTCTCCAAGTGAAAGTCAGTCAGCACCAAGCAACAGTAAAACCAGCAATATCCTGCGTTTGTGAAGAATCAGTACTTAGAATTTCCAAACGAAGTCTGATTCTGGTTGGTGAATTTTCATCGTGAAACTTAGCAGATCCTACCAGGTTAAGACAAAGGTCAAAGAGCTGTCTTAGCTTATTATAAGCCACAGTTTGGATGTGTCTGTCCCTTGGACTCCATTGAGGTGATGGACGAGAAGACACTTAGCAAACTGTCCGCCATCATAGACAACACCTCCCACCCTCTGCATCAGACTGTGAACTCCTTATGTAGTGACAGACCGTTCCACCCGAAGTGTAAGAAGGAGCGTTTCTGCAGGTCCTTCATCCCTACATCATGCTGTACAATGCTGCATTATAACTTCACTGGTCTACCTCATTTACTGCTGCACTTTGTTTCTCCTTCCATACACATTCCATTGACTTACGCTACCGTTCAAAAGTTTGGGGTCACCCAGGCAGTTTAATGTTTTCCATGAAAACTCCCACTTTTATCCATGTGCTAACATAACTGCACAAGGGTTTTCTAATCATCAATTAGCCTTTCAACACCTTTAGCTAACACAATGTAGCATTAGAACACAGGAGTGATGGTTGCTGGAAATGTTCCTCTGTACCCCTATGGAGATATTCCATTAAAAATCAGCTGTTTCCAGCTAGAATAGTCATTTACCACATTAACCCTATAGGGCACCAGTGCTACGATTGCATATTCATTTTTGATTGGTGTTAGATTTGAAACCAGATAAGAGAGATCAACCATTCTTTTCGCATATAAAATCTGGGGAGTTAGATATAGATTAAACCTTTATTCATCCCGCAGCGGGAAAATTACATGAACATTTCACACATCCACCATGTCTCAGAGCACGTTTTCGTTGCCGTGAGGGGTTTGTAAAAATACCCATAAAAGAGCACATAACAAAAATCTTTATAAAGGAGACCACAGGATATTGTGCACCTTTTTACATTTACAAATTTGAGGGATACAGCTTTGCAATTTCTGTGTTTTGAAATATATGAGAAAAAAAATTTTTTTTAGGTTTATTGCACTTTTAAGCAATTTATTGTAGTAGTTAAGACATAAGTCAATACATTTAATTAAAACTTGGGATATAAGGGTAACATTGATGTAAAGCAAATAATAATACTCCAAAAAACTGCACTACAGTGTGTAAAAATGTAAGAATATGTCCTGGTAGACTTGTACAATGGTAGGTCTTAATGGGCCAATGTCTAGACTGTATTTCTGATTAATTTAATGTTATCTTCATTGAAAAAAAAATGCTTTTCTTTCAAAAATAAGGACATTTCTAAGTGACCCCAAACTTTTTGAACAGTAGTGTATGTGCAATAATTTGTTACAACCTCATCCTTTTGTATAGTGTTCTTGAAAAATGTCATCTTGTGTATATAATGTTTCTTTGCAATTTTTGCACTGTGTTTTTAATATATTCTAATACTGCCCTGATACCCTTGTCTTTTTCAGCTGCTGTAACGGTGAACTTTCCCCACTGTGGGATCAACAAAGTTTATCTTATCCTAAAAATTAAGAGTAAAGCAGTTTTAACTCCAGTAGCTTTTGTATTTGGTGTTGCTTTCACAGCTGCAATATCTAATTAGGCAAGCAATTGCACCTTTTCTTATTTTGTCTTCAATTCTTGTTTCTGTGAAAATATAAAAGAAATCAACACAATTTTAAAAAAGCCTACACAATAAGTCGACTAGGAGGCAGACTTCTGTTTGCAACTCAAAGCTTATCCTTTTTTAAAAACATTTAACCTTTCCTTGTATTCAGACAAACACTGACTTACTGGAAATAAATTTTCCTAAGAGGAACAAAAAAAGAAGCATAATTTAAGAAACAGAGTGAGCGTCTGACCAGTGGATGGGGGTGATGGCTCTTTTTCCCAGAATCCATGCAACAAATCAGTGACTCAGATGATTATTTGGACTCCCATGGGCACGTTATTGTGCAAGAAACACGGCTCGCCCTCTCACATTCTGGCTCGGCAGTCAAAGCAGAGGGAAAAAAAGATGAATACGAAAGGCCAGAGGTGAGAGGAAGGAATGAGGTGGAAAAGCTGGATAAAGATAGATGCAGATGGGTGGTCAGGGCTCAGATGCTTCTTGAAAACAGCTCTGGCTTTTGGGAAGAAAACCTCCAACTGTTCTCCCACCCGCAGACATCCAACCAGCTGCTGGAGGCCCAGATAGATGACAGTCTTTCTATCAATCTAAATGTTTTTCCTGAAAAATGTCACCATGCACGATTGACAGCCCCTTGAGTGAAGCTACAAATATAGAGCCCTCAGACAGGATGACAGCAGTGTTTGAGAAGGGAGGAGTGATAACGACGAGAGCTGGGTGGATTTACAGGGTTCACACGTCTTTTATCGTTCACAGCTTTCTGACACAAAATGACAAATTTGCTCAGTCGTAACTTTTCAAAACAGCTTCCAGTGGAGTTCCTTGATATGGCATTTGCTATTTCATCATTGTCAAATTAAAGCTGCACCAGCCAGTTATTTATTTTAATTGTAAGGAGACATTTTAATTTGACTGTGTGTAGCGGAGTTTCTCTACTATTCTCAACATCAGCACTTCATTTTAAACCAACAGGAAGAATTTATAAAGGCCCTCTTAGGGGGAAGTGAT
This sequence comes from Amphiprion ocellaris, assembly GCF_022539595.1. Classification (NCBI taxonomy): domain Eukaryota; kingdom Metazoa; phylum Chordata; class Actinopteri; family Pomacentridae; genus Amphiprion; species Amphiprion ocellaris. The sequence goes on along the minus strand of NC_072787.1, from coordinate 4,126,470 downwards.
GCTTCTTTCTGTGTAGATAATTAAGAAATCACCCCATACTAAAGAGACTCTTTAAAACATAAGCAAACACGCACAGTTACTCCAACACTGTTGTCCTGAATCTCCTCGAGGACATATAGAAATAGTGGGAGTGTACGTCGTAGCAGATGATCCATTTGGCAAATATAGGAAATCAGGTTAACAGCAATAAATACCTCTAAATTTAATTAAAACTGAACTGACTCTAAATGAATGCCTCTTCTCCCCGTGATGCAAACAAGTGGATAACAACGCAGCATGCAGCAGGAATACAAAGGAAAAGACATTAAGAGAGTACAGGCAGATACAAAACCAGCCTTTGACTAATGGTGAGGTCTATGGGGAGAGTAACACCATTACACACTAACATCATTATACACTGACTCCTTTCTAAAGTTGCCTTTGGACTTCTGTTTTGGAGAACAACTGTAACTGATACTGTCACCGACGTAAGCTGTTTTTTAACACATGCCATTGCTGGGCCGAATGCAAAACAAATGCACGTATTTAATGTTTCATACAGTTGTCTTTACCTCAGACGTTGTACCTGCTTCCTGTTTTCTTGCAGATTCCAGCATCATTTCTGTCCTACTGAAAGACATTCTGCCTGCAGTTCACCCACAGGTCACCCGCTGCTATCGACTATCTGCAGAAATCTGTTCATAGGGATTAATTGAAGTGCTGATGATGATACCAAAGGACTACGCTCGCTCCTTCTCACATCTCTGGACACTAAATAGCTGTAAACGGAATTAAACATTCATGTGTCTCAGAGAAATTCTTAACCACTGATCTTTGTTTTTAATCATCCTGTTGGCTTTATTTTCATTTTTAACTCTAAATATGACCTCACAGGTATAGATACAGTTAAACCTCCATCATCTCCATCAGTTCACTCATTTGACATTGATCGGTTGCTACAAATGTCCCACTGTTTCTTCTTTACTCGTCACAAACACAAACTGCTTCAAGTTAGTTAATCTCACCAAGGATAAAAGTCCATAAATCTTTTAATGAATCATAACAGATCTCTTTAAGACTTCAAAACTTGATTTTTTTTCCCACAATAAATTACAGGTGATTATGGACAGATGCTGCACAGATGTTATGTCTGCTTCATGATCCAACTGTGCAACTTACATGACTCATGTTAGGAACCATCTGCTTTTTGTCACACTTCATTTAAACTATCATGCACCATTTAATGTCTGTTTTTATCATAGACTATCTGGGACTCATCTTATTATGCATAACTTTTTAAAGTAAAGACATGAAGTCTTTTCCCCTCTGTTAAAAGCTCTCATTCTATTTTCCACAAAGCCTATTATCAGCTATTTCTATTTGAATCATTTACAGTGTCACAGATGCTTTTGTCTGATTCAGGCTCACTTTTCCTTTTCTCTCTTTGAAGCTACAGTTCTGAAATGCATAATGCATCATTATTTGACTACATATTTTAGATAGTATGCTGTTTTGTACATTTTGTTGGCAGCTAAGTTCATACATATAAGATGGCAACAGAAAACAGTAACACACAGAATATGAATTAGTCCAAATACTTTTGTGACAATATGAATTTGCTGAATTTGTTATTAGTCTGGTTCACTATGTTCGGATTTTAACTTTGGTTGAATTTTTGTGGAGACTATGAAAACTATACATTTTTGGAAACCTTACAATATAAGCAATCATAAAAACAATGTTTCCATTTGCCCCGAGTATTATACAGTTGCCATCTTGGATCTTGCTGTGAAAAAGGTTTTCGTCAATATCTCAGTTTCTAAATAACTTAGAGCTTTTATTTTGACAGCTAAACTATCATTTCCAGTTCCAAGAAATCCAATGCCCCTACTAGCAGATGTGTTGAAGCATTTGTTACAGCAGTTCTTGCAAATATTTACTAATTTCATCAGACAAATCGGTCATTAGGCCATACTAAGCACCAACCACAAGGACATGTTTATGTAGTGGTCTGATTACTGCATTAGGCCTAAATTATTGCAGAGATGTGATTTTTGTTAGGAAAATCTGATTTTTAAAGATAACCTGTCTAATTTTTTGTGTCAGGAGGTTGGCATCTCTGATTCTGCATCTTGAACAGTTTACTATATTGTCAGTCTGCTTGAATTCAGTGATGACGCCTCACATATGCTCATACCTGATGAAGTGTGTGAGGTTACACCAGTACTGTTGGTCTATGTGAGCCATCTTCCGCTTGAAGTCCTCTCCACACACCTCCATCTCCCACTGCAGACGGGACTCATTGCAGACCTTCTTCGGCTGGGGAGAAGTTGGCTCTATGTTGAAGCTGTCAGTGGCTGAAAGATCAGAAAGAACAACAGAGCATTTGTAGGTCTTCTATCCTGCTTTGTGTGTGTCGCAACAGAACAATATGTGTAATGAAACATGACTAAGATGGATGTTCATGGTGGTTTGTATTCTTGTGTTATCAATGAGCTGTCTCTGTTTCCTTATTAGGTTCTGTCATGAAGCTGCAGCTCATAGTTTTCGTCCATCATTAGTTTAATTTTATTCATTTTGTTCGGAGAAGAGTAGAAATGTCAGTTACAGTATGTCTCATTTCCACCTTTGTGTTTGTATTTGTTGAATCATGTCATAGCTGCTAATATGAATACTGGTGGATGGATGGATGGATGGATGGATGGATGGATGGATGGATGGATGGATGGATGGAATAGAATGGAACTTGGATGGACGGATGGACGGAATAGAATGGAACTTGGATGGATGGATGGATGGATGGATGGATGGATGGATGGAACATGGATGGATGGATGGATGGATGGAACTTGAATGGATGGATGGATGGATGGATGGATGGATGGATGGAACATGGATGGATGGATGGATGGATGGAACTTGAATGGATGGATGGATGGATGGATGGATGGATGGATGGATGGAACATGGATGGATGGATGGATGGATGGATGGATGGATGGATGGATGGATGGATGGATGGATGGATGGATGGATGGATGGAGTGCTCACCTGACAACCCTCTCATCATCCAGGCATTCACTGTAAAGAAAACAAAAGACGACCATTAGAACAAACTGACACCTTTTACCTTTAACTTTCCACTCTGTCATCATCTGCTCAGCTTTTCCCTCATGGCTGTTATAATCACGTATGACATGTTTGCTTGTCATTGACCTTTGCCCTTTGTCTTGATTAAATCTGCATTTGCAGAGGGAAATTCATGATAGACATGCCAATCCAGCAACTTCAAAATCAATGACATAGCATTTGTTTAAACCACACCACTCAGAATACTCTCTGCATTTAAACTACACAAAGCTGAATCACATGGAGACTTCAGCTGTGAATCTCCTGAAGATACAATGCTGTATCTTTTCAGCAAGGTTGGTAATAATTTCATGTAATCAACAAGCTTTTAAGGAGTGCTTATTTCTCACTGAATCACTTCTAAATAAGCTTTTCCAAGAAAGAACAGCCACAGTGAACCGTCATGTCTAGTTTGGTGAAGAATTGAGTTGATGAATGAATTTCCACACAACGAATATTAAGACCTTATCTACATTAATAATGATATTCTGCTAAACATACATTTTCCTTTATGTTTGCGCCTGACATCCACATCCTAATAATGTTGTAGATTTTTGCCAAATGCCTAATAAAGTGCAGAAAAGTGAGTGTTTATCCAGTTAGTATGTATTCATGTGGACTTAGAGCTCAGTTCATGCATCGGTGATTTGAGTGATGAGCATGTGCCTGTAAAAACAACAATAATGACAGATACTTATACTTTTGTCTTCACATTTTAGCCTCTGCATTCACTGTGTCCAGTATTACTGTCCTGGTATTTGATGTGTTGTTGATGTAGAATGGCCCTTTATGTATTGCAGAGCATCACGTTGACAGAATATCTTTTTAAACTGAGGAATAATCAGTGTGTACAAGGTGTAAAAAAATGAGGTAAGAAAAAAAATCAGGGTCCATCAGCCGACACTTGCCACTGATCTTTTTGCCTCCACAGCAGCTACTTAGCTCACCTTATATAAACAACACATTTATATTCTGACTTATAAACAATCTTGCGCATCTCGTGGTGTGGTTATTGCGAGGCGTAATGAGGTCATTATTAGACAATCAATCTTTTGATGAAGGCCTGTTGCGTGTCAGAACCAAACAAGCAGGAGAGCTGATTATTGTTTTGATTCGCATCAGGCAGCAGATTATTATTACTGACACATCGCATACAGGGATAATCTCAGTTGCATCAACCCCTTTAAGCTGAAGCTGTTTCCACCAGGTGCATTTAGATGTGATGCAATTACTGGCTGTGTTATGGTCAAACACAACATTACAGGCAGGGCTGAGAGCTTATGAACTGCATCAGAGTGACTGGGATGGTGACCCTTTTTTTTTTGTCCACCTTTTCTCTGATCCGAAGTCCTGCACACTGCAGCTCATTTTTACGACATGACCAAACCTAAACAAGCTGCTGCACAGGAAGGAATCTCCCTTTGAAGTGGCACACTTACAAAGCAGAGGATCAGTTTGAAAGACGCCCTGCAGGACAAACACTGTTACCAAGTTAGCCTGCACTAAATATAGAGACTTCCCTGTTTGAGCATGTCCGGATGTTTGGGGGTGGAGTGTTCTGATGTGATCCGATTATTTTTCTTTGTGTTTGTCTTAAATATTAGAGTTACAACAATTATTTGTGTAGTTTCTGATCTGACTTGGACTAAGGTTCTGTGTCGATGTCGTTTTGCTCGAACAAGATGAAAGAAAAATGTTTTGGTTTACAGATTTTTTAATAGGAGGAATTATGGAATTATGCTAAATGTGAATCTACAGCTTAGCTACGCACAGAGACTTGCTCTGTACTTGTTTGTTTAATTATTACAGAACCTGTGGTGTACAAAAATCCAGAATAAATCTCATCTAATGCTTGGCAAGAAAACAAGTGAGCACTCTCTTCTCTTTCATTCTCTATATATTTATATGCCACTGCATGTCTCTCTTCTGTAGTTTCTCTCTGCAGGTATCTCTGGCTGCAGAGCTGCTGTACATGTTTCTAATCTCTGGTTATTGGCCTCATCAACCTGCACAGACTTTATTATTCTCTTATGCACCTGGAGGCAGATCTCCGCCCTCCCTGAGCCTGCTTCTGCTGGAAGTTTTTAATGTGAAAGAGGAGTTTTTCTTCATTAAAGGGTTGCTCTATAATATAAAATTGTAAGATCTCCACGTTGCTATGCAAAGTAACCTAATAATTACTCCGCTAAAGAATGTGGTGGACTTATGTGACAAACCGGCATATGTTTGTCTGTCTGTATGTCTGTTATTCCGTCTGTTAGCAACATTACTCAAAAAAGGAACAACGGATTTGGATGAAATTTTCAGGGAAGGTCAGAAATGACACAAGCACCAAGTGATTAGATTTTGGCAGTGATGCGGCTTAAAGTCTGGATCCATGGATTTGTTAAAAATTTCTGTATCATTGCGAGATGGCAGCGCGTCATTGTAACTATGACAACAAGTGAACACTACGTCAGCTGCCTGTTGACGATCACATGATTGAAATCCTACTACTAATCCACCGCTGCAGACTTATCGGGACTTATCCATCAGAAATCATAATGCGATTTGATATCCGTACATAACGTACACATGCAGAACACACACCTATTCTGAGTGCAAGGTCATTTTGTTTGTGGGTACATCTGTATTAAATGGTTAAATCCTATGGTGCTGTGATTTCTGCCACAAGTTGTTTCAGGATTTTTTTTCAGGATTTCAGGATTTCAGCGACTGAGCAGCCTTGGCGGAGTACTGCGCTCTGAGTGCTTTTCTTGTTACTTATGTTGTGATGTGTTTCTGTATCAATAACGCTGAACTGAACTGAATGGAATCAAATATTTTTATCTACTTTCTCTCAGGGGTGGAAGAAGCATTAAGAGGCTTTCCATAAATAAAATACTGATACAACACTCCAAAGACACACCATTATAAGTAAAAGCCCAACAATGAAATGAATCCTGAAGTAAAATTATGTGAGGAAACTTTTACATTTACAAAAAAGCAGTCTGTTGCTGTTTTGTTGGATTGATTTGGAGCACATCTATTTACAGATCAAGCTGCAAAGTAATAACTGTAATATGAACGATGATAAATGATTAATTATAATGAGCATTTCCATTATGGATTCATGCTTTCAGTTAATTCACTGATTACTTGACTTGAAAAAAATTTGAAAATTGTTTCATACCAACAAAATGTAGGTGTTCTTTTTACATGAAAATGACTATAGCAATTATCAAGAGTTTTTCAATTTATGCCAGTCACTTTTACTTCTATACAGTATATATAAAATCTATAATAAAGTATTATGCACTATTTCATAAGCTCTTTATACATATGTCAAAAGATTGATTTGTAAAGTAAGGAGTAACTAAAGCTGTCAGGCAAACGTGCAATATTTCCCTCTCAAAGTGTGGTGGAAAATAAATGAAAAGTGTCAAATTTCAGAGTGCAAACAAGTTCAGTTATTCAGTAGAAGTACTTAGTTATTCCACCACTGCTTCCATCCCATTGATTTTCCAAAATCGCTGTGAAATTGTGACAGAAATCTGACCTGAATCTCATTAAGAGGTTAGCACAAGTTTAATAGGAGCAGGGATGTGTGATCCTGAGATTTTCACAGATGTTGAGGATTCAAACCAGCTGTTTGAGAGGCTCTGAGGGTGACGGTCTCTCCCGGATGTCACAGACCGGATCAAGATACAGTTAGAGTCGCTGCCTCAGAATATCCAATTACATTAATTGGATATCACTGCAATCCTCTTTTTCAGAACATAACAATCTACCTGCATTCTCTTCAGCAGGGCATTAGGGAAGTTTGAAGATGCACACAGAGACAGAAAATCATTTCTCAAGATCCTCAGAGCACACAGAAGATCAGTCCTTTGTGTTCACTGATCGATACGTCAGACCAAATATGACAGAGCACTCTAAAAATTACACGATTCCAAAGTTCTCCCACTCTGATTTCAAAAGTTGGCTTTCCGCCCTCTCGCTCCCACAGGTCTCCCCTTGCATGTAATTTCTCCCGACAGTAATCCTCATGCAGGCGAGTCCAAAAATAACATCTCGTGCACATCATCCAACATAAATACATCTCGAGTACATCAGCTCCTGTACTGCAAATCCAAATACCGTTCATGAAAACAAGCCACACATGATAGCATGAGCTCTGCAGCATCCATCAACATTTAGGAAAGAATATGTAAAGACATTTTATGTATTATTACATGTGGATGCCACACCTGTAAGTATGGTATTATATGTGTTGTCATGTTTCGCCAGAAAGTACAATAAAAAGCTGCTAACATCTTGTGATGATAAACACTTAAATTAGATTATTTAGACACAAATACATCCCAAAAGTCTTTTTTTGTTTTTACTTGACACATCAAGAGCTTTAAAATAAATGAAAAACAATACAGTAAATATAAAATATATTCAAATGCTCATGTTTACTGAGATACAAATGAAGCACTTCACCTTGACAGTTGGAGGTTAATCATTTTCAGACTCTCATATCTGAAGTGGATGTCAGTCACTGACAGCACTCTTTTAATCTAAAACTGACTATATATGTTAGGGTTTGACATTACAGCTTTATATAGTGCTCACAAATAATATCTACTTAAAAGCACTATTTTGTACTCTTCAATATGAATATTTGACCAGAGTGTCTGGATTCTGCTTTATGTTGCAGTGTTTTAACAAGCTGGGAACAACCAACCAGCAACTGATACAACAGCTGAACTGAGGTCAGTTGTTGGTCCTAGTTAGGATTGATGGACTGCGCCACAACTAAGTGCTCTTATTGCGTTCTGTGAGGAATCACACATCCAATGTAAGCTGCTGATCTGTTCATTTTGGGCCACCTGGACTAAAATTCAGAAGTGCACTGTAAAACAAACAAACAGACAGACAAAAAAGGCTTTAAAAAAGTTTTAAAATATTGTAATATTCTGGCAGCTGGAGCATTAAAAAAACTGTAAAATTCTTTAAAATAACCATCAACAGTTAAAATTACATTTTCTGGCCTTAATTTTACATGAGATCGTGTGTGTTTTGTAGAGCTTTTTAATGTTTAATAGGTAATAGCTGCAAGTATATAAACAATGAAATAACAAACAATATATAATGGTATAGACAGATTTTCTTTGATTAGCAGTGCCTATATTGTACAAAGATGAAAATACATCCAATTTTTCAAAATACACTTCATTTAACATACAAATTAATGTAAAATGACACCAATGTTTATTTTATTGTCAACCTAAATTTTATATTTTTAGTATCTGTTTAAAAAAGGAGGAAATTTTGTTAAATTATGATACATTTGTGAATGTATTTTAATTTCTTTTAACATCACAAAAATATGTTAAAAAATGTTTTTTTAGTTATTCAAAGTTACGTGTTTATGTACACTACCAGTCAAAAGTTTGGACACACCTTCTCATTCAATGCTTTTTATTTAATTATGAGATGAGATAAACTTTATTGATCCCACAGTTCACCGTTACAGCAGCTCCAAAAGAAAAAGTATAAAGGCAGTTCAAGACCAAATAAGAAAGAAAAACAAAGTGCAAAAATTGCAGAGAACATTACATACAGATGATTTTCTACAATATAGATTAATATTGAAGACATCAAAACTATAAAAGAATACATATGGAATTATAAAAAAGTGTTAATCTTCAGTATTAATCTACAATGTAAAAAATAATACAAATAAATAAAAAGTACTGAATGAGAAGGTGTGTGTATGTATATATATATATATATATATATATATATATATATATATATATATATAAAAACAACGAAATTCTGTCAATTTTTTGTAATTTTTGCAATTTTTTTTTAAATCTGCAAAATAAAAGGAAAAAATTCCACAACTTTACTTGTTCTTTTTCCATTTGATGAAATATTAACGCACATAAGCACAAGGCCAGTGAAAGGCACATTGTTCAACTTAGTGTAACAAACTGGAATAGTCTGTCATATTGGCACACAGGTGGAAGACTAAAGTTCCAAATATTAGTGTTATTCTTCACACAAGTTATTATTCTGATTCTGTAAAAACATCTGCAGTATTCATTGATTTTTGTACATTATATTCTGCTTAAAAATCTGTTCATACCATGATACATTATATTATATACATTTTAATATATTTGAATACACACGGTGTTATTCTATGTATATTAATGAAATTTACTTTTTCATGAAATATTGTTTGATGTCAGGATTAGTTGATTGCTGGTGCGTCCAGCTTAATGAGAATCCTTTACACAAACAAGTCATGCTGTTCCTCTTACTATCACTATGTGATTCTCATATAGTGTCGACTCATAATCCTGCCAAAGACACATAATGTCTGTTTGTTATTAATAAACACAAGCCGGATGGAGGGACTGGTGAACCTGCAACAATAATCTAGCAGCTGGATTCTCTTCAGTATGAAATCAGCAGGAGGTTTGAAACTAAATTCCCTCCATCAGCTTTATGAACAGAGGAAACACGGACAGAACCGGCATCAGGGATTTGAGAGATTTGGTCACGTTATATAATCATTCATGAGCCGAGTTACAGCAGCTTAGCAAATATTTCATCCTGTTGTGTGACAAATTTCCAAATGATTCGCTGACACGCTGGGTTTAAAAAGCAGATAAAACACCAGGGGAATTTTTTGATGCAGTATCACTTGTTTTCTATCAACGTGGAGATAGTGAGACTAAAGATACGGAGAAACATTAAAATATACTCTGGGAAACGAGCATGAAGACAAGAAACAACTGGATTTATGTAAAACCCGGGGGAAAAAAAGAGCTGGATGTAGAAGAATATGAGAATGGCATCAATCTTTTAATCTAAATGTAATATTTGTCTCTTTAGCAGCTAAATGCTCCACTATGATCACCAGATAGTTGCTTTATCAGAGTCTTATTCAGTGAAAACAGGAGCCAAAGATGGGACAAAATCGCAGATCTTAAAGGCAAAACAATGAGCTAACAGATGACAAAATGCTCCATGAAATAATATTAATAATTATTTGTTAGTACATTACTTTACAGGCAACTAATTTCATAGTATAACACATTATTTAAGTTTTTTACTCATTCATACAACCTTTTACTTAAACTAAAGGTTGGTAACAAAGGTCTTATTTACGATACAGAGAGGTAAAAAAGCACAAAAATAACAAGAGAGAGGGCATTTCAATATGAAGTTTAAATGAATAGTAATGCAAATAGTAATAAAAAATAAACTTCAAGAAAATAAATACATATAAATTTAAACAAAATGACACTGAAACACCCTCAGGATGAAAACAAGGCCAGCTTTAGTTTGTTCTGCAGCAGCACAGTGAGGAAAACTGGATTTTCCAAGCTCAGTAAAAGCAGCACCTGCAGCGTAATCCAATCACCTGTTCAATAACGCCCACATTACAGACAACAATGGAGTAAAAAAAAAAAAAAAAAGAAGAACTGTAAGAAGCTTACAAACAAATAAAATTTGGTGTTTGTCTCATGTTCCAGAGAGGCAGGGCCACCCAGCGTTAGCATACAGCTCACAGAGATGATAATTCCTGGTTCAGGTTCACTCATACAGTCCAGGAGCTAAGAAGTGCTGCTGAAGTGAGTTAAATGTCACTATAATCCAATACTGACAGAAAAGTTGCCCCAACAAGCATTTCTGTACACTGTACACCAAACCATGATCTGTGAAAGAGCAGATTTTTTGTGCTAACTTGCTCACCAGTGTGATCACATGTATTCATACCCTTTATAGCAAAAAGGACATGACTATCTTAAACAATGTAATGGTAAAAATCATTTGCTGAATTTTATTTTATTGATCTTCTGTTTTGTTTTAAAGCAACTGGAATCACATAAGTATGTTTCTTTTCTAATATTTGAGTTAAGAGTCATCCAGAATTGAAGGACATTTTGTGTCCCACTCATCAGATTTCAAAAAACCCATTTCTAAAATACTAAAACATGCAGTTGTTGTGTAAATGTACTTGTCCTGAGACCAAATCTAAAAAAAATTAGGAGAAAAGAATGTGTGAAAATATTTTTTAAAATACCAAATAAGTCTGGAGTTCCACCTAAAATGCCATTTTTCTCTTGTCCCATCCCCCTGATGACCAAACTGAATCTCAAATAAAACAGTTAAAATGAAATTTAAATCTCCGTTTTTTGGTCTTATTTTTTTCATTGATGTCTCCTGTAATTGTGGGAGCATTTTTTAATCAACATAATATTTTAAATAATAATTATAATGCATTGAACCTGTGTCCCACAACAACCCTGTTAGCATAACCTTTTTAGCTGGTAGAAGAAGAAAACAGTGAATCACGTGAAACGCTGGAATTAACGTCATCAAACAGTTTCCTAAAGAATGAGTAGAGCACAGCTAAGTTATCTCTTCTATTTTTCATATTTTCAGAACATTGTCAGCCTTCATTGAACATCTTCTCTACCTCATATTATCACAATACAACAAATTATTTTTACTTTTTTCTTTACTGCTTTCCATCAGTCAGTTTGTCCTCTTGGTCTGCAGTAACAGCAGCTAAATATCTAGCTTCTACTGCTGAGAAAAAGATCACATTAGCATGGATTAGCAACCCTGGTACTGTGATTAGAGTAGGGTAAGCAAATAACAAATAAAACATGGAATTAAAATGCTACCATTGATGTGTAAGCTGAGCCAATCAAGCCTTTGATAGTTTATTACCTATTATTGACGAATGTAGGGCAGAAAACTGTAACAGAGAAGGTCTATTTTTCAAACATTTTGAAGCCCAAATGTCCTCCAGTTCTGGAATGACCCTTAAAGTGGTTGATGTTTATAATATGGTGCCAGCAGACTTCAGTGGTGATGGCATGGACAGCATGCAGGGTGGAATCTTTATTGATGTGAATTAGCGATGAATCACCCTCATGCATGAATAACTGCTTAATTTTAGCCACGATCAATGAGGTTGAAGATATAAAAATAAAAAGCATATCAAAAACAAGAAAAGCATTTAGAGATCGCAGTCATTGTATGATTTCCGACAGATCTTGAAAAAATTCACGACAGAAATCACTGCAACATAGAATGTGTCCATTTAATATTGATGTACCCACAAACAAAATGGCCTTGCGCTGATCATAAGTGTGTGTTCTGCATGTGTACGTTTTGTATGGATACCGAATGGCGTGACCTAAATATGTAGCGGGTGGCGGGAACTGATGGGACTCAGAAACACCCCCACAATTTAATCAGTTGTTCCTTGTATCATGTCCAATGGAAACATCCTGGTAAGTCCGCAACGGTGGATTTGTAGCAGGATCACAATCATGTGATCGTCAGCAGGCAGCTGACGTAGTGTTCACTTGTTGTCATGGTTACAGTGATGCCATGCTACTATCTTGCAATGATACAGAAATCTTTAACAAATCCGTAGATCCAGACTATAAGCCACATCACTGCCAGAATCAAATCAGGTGGTCCTTGTGTCATGTCTGACCTTCCCAGAAAATTTCATCCAAATCCGTTAGTCTGTTTTTGAGTAATGTTGCTAACAGACAGACAATCGTACGCCGATCGTCACATAACGGCGGAGTAACAGCATGTTGTCAGCATTTTAGAGGCCTCCCAAAATTTCACAGACGGTGTTTCCAGCTGTGCTCATGTCTTTTAAAGAGGATCCAAACTCCTCTTGTAGTTCACAAACTGACTGATTGCAACTCAGCAAAGCATTTAGCAGCAGAAAGTACAGTATCTGAGCTACAGTATAAAATGCAATTTTTTTTCTATAAAAGTGATAAAATTGTGCAGCTTTAAAGTTTTTTTTGCAGCATGTGTAACAAATTGCCATGAGAGCCTTCCGGCAGCTTCTCCCACCAAGCCTCTGCAGAGAAGATGAATAACGGCTATGCAATTTACCCACAGCTGCCTCTGCAATATCAGATACTTTATAGCTGTGAGCTGTGGACTGCAGCCTCCAATTTACTGAAACCATGAGAGCCAATCTGCAGTACCTCTAAGTGTAAGCTGGTTTTCAATTGAAACACGGATGAATGACGGCTATCTGAACGGTGTATTTTCATTTTGTTGAAAATGTAAATTAGACATTTGAGAAATGATCTGTTTCACATTAACTCACACTCACAGCCTCTCATTAGATGCAGCGGAATCATTAAATATTTCATCACGGATGGTTGTTTATTTCTCCATTCAACCAGCTGCTCAACTATTTTCAGATCATTCATCAGGCCGTTAGGTTCCTCTTCACTCAGGCAGACCTTTAATTTAATGATTTCAAATCAAAGTAAAAAGCTCATCTGTTTTCTCTTTACTTTAGTTCATCCTGAGGCCACCATAGTAATGTCTACTCTTAGTTTCTTTTTGTTGCCCTGCTTTTATCCACTGACCAGTTTGCTCTTTTAATATTTTCTCTTTCTTTTGAATTTTCTTTTATAGTTGCACCATTTTCTTAATCTCACCTATATGCTTCTCACCTATATGGGTCAGAATATCTTAATTTTCGGTAATCCTTGTCACCCTTTCCTTCAGTTTTTATGCCACTATTAGATGCTTTTAACATTTTGCCCCCTCTCTTAGTTAGTGATTGAAGTACGACAAGCAAATTATTTCATTATCATTTTAATTCCATGTTTTATTTGTTATTTGCTAACCCTACTGTAATCACAGTAACAGGGTTGCTAATCCATGCTAATGTGATCTTTTTCTCAGCAGTAGAAGCTAGATATTTAGCTGCTGTTACTGCTGACCAAGAGGACAAACTGACTGATGGAAAACAGTCCAAAGAATTAGTCTGATCCTGATAATATGAGGTAGAGTGAGACATTCAATCAAGGCTGACAATGGGATGAAAAGATGAAAAATAGAAGAGAGGACAGATCTTTGCTCTACACATTGTTTTGGAAAACTGTTTGCTGATGTCAATTCCAGTGTTTCATGGGATTCACTGTTTTCTTCTTCTTCTACCAGCTAAAAAGATTATGCTAACATGTTCCATGCATAATAATTAAATCAAAATATTACGTTGATTAAAAAAATATTCCCACAATTACAAAAGACATCAATGAAAAAAATAATATCAAAAAACGGAGATTTAAATTTCATTTTAACTGTTTTATTTGAGATTCAATTTGGTCATCAGGGGTGGGACAAGAGAAAAATGGCAGTTTAGGGGAAACTCCAGACTCATTTGGTATTTTTAAAAATATTTTCAATCATTATTTTCTCCTATTGTTTTTTTGTTTTTTAGATTTGGTCTCAGGACAAGTACATTTACACAACAACTGCATGTTTTAGTATTTTGTACGTGGATTATTTGAAATTTGATGGCTGGGACGTAAAATGTCCTCCAATTCTAGAATGACCCTTATATTGCTGTTCATGTGGATGTAGCTTGTCCTGGATAAAGTTTTTTTTTCAAACAGCACAGTGCAAAAACACAATCATCCCATCAAATGAACATTTTAATAGCTTTTTCTAATTTTAAGGTTTGGATTCTATTCTGCGTCACTCTTGTCTTTTCAAAGGGACACTTTAATTTGCACCAAAATTCAGAGAACAATAGATACTTTTGAAAAGACGCAGGCGGTAAACACAGGCATAATAACACTGGCATAATTAAGTCTTATTATAATCCTCGCTTTATAAAGAAAGGAATTAACCAAACTGTTGGGTATTCATTAGATTCTCTGCATGTGGGAGTTTAAAATTAGCAAGACACTAACAAGCTGCAAATGTAAGACTCCCTATGAAATAGCTGAAGAGTTAGTTTAACTTGAACATGATGCTGTAAGCAGTGATCGTTACATACTTTCAATGCCGCAAGCTTTTTAAATGAGAGTGAGCTTTGAACTTTTACCTTGTGCTCTCAAACATAAATGCAGCCTCAGCTCTACATTAAAGCAGCGTTGAAAGAGTAAATTATGCAGGCCAAGTGGAGTTATTTTAAACTGGGTGGGAATTAAATCAAGGTGTTGGTAGGTGCAGGCTGACAGAGCGCCAGCTGAACACGGCCTCGGCTGAAACACTGCCATCCAGAGCCGCTCGGATAAATATAGATGAGAGGAAACAGAAGATGAAAGAAGCCAGATGAAGTGCCAACAGTGTCCGAATAGATTTAAAGCTCATACGGAAGTGGCAGGACTGGCTTAAGAACCTGGATCTAACGTCAGAACTGCCTTGTCATTATTATTATTCGTACAGGAAGGTAATAGCTTAAGAGGAGCAGTTTAGAGGAGGAATTAGAGAGGAAACAGTTTTTTGACTGAAAAATGAACTTTGGATTTTATGACACATTTGAACATATGAAAGGATGGAATAATGTATCGTAAGCGGGACTTTAGGGAAGCTTCGCCTGGCTCTCTGTCAGCGCCCACAGCATTAATGTGTCCTGTCTATGAAATCCCATCCAAGAATTTAAAAGGAGGAATGAATCAAATGTCGTTTTGTCTCTTTCTCCTTCTGCTGCACCGTCTGTCCCCCTCTCTCTGTCTTTCAGTGCAGATAAATAGACCAAAAAACCAGCTCAGGTTTCTACAGGCTGATGGAGAGAAAGAAGGAAAAGAGAGATGGACAGGAGGAGGAAGAGTGAGGAAGAGGGAAGAAAATGGAGGAAGAAATGCACATCCTCAACATCTGAAAAGAAATCTAATACTGCAACTCTCCTTGAGTATATTTAGTTTTTTATCTTTCAGGATGTTGGTGGTCACATGTTACAGAGCAGTAAAAATAATATCCAGTCAGGATGGGTAAACAGATATTATTTTCCAATCTAAAACAAAGTAAACGTAATAAAGAGGCAAACACAATGACATGGAGTGTTATTTTCCACATCCTGTAAAATCTGCTTGAATTCACCAACTGTAAGCAGCTTTGGCAATTTTATGTCTTTTTGTGCAATGCTCCTGGAACAAAGTTTTTCTCCGTCTGAACTCAGGGAACATTAGTTGTGATTTCTACAGCTGGATGCTGGCAAAGAGAAATCAGTCCCCAGATATATTTAGATCCTACAGTGAAGGTCAGGCTGTTCCATCTTAGAACTACTGAGCTTTCTGAAAGGCAACACCATTCTCTGACCCAACGTACCTTAAAATCTCACTCTTGGTGCTGGGGCAGGATGGTTTGACCCATCCATAGTTGGCCCACGGCAAAGAGAAGTATAAACACTGTGATCCGCATCTTATAAATACCCATTTCTTTTCCTGAATCCACACACTAAACACTGTCTTCCATAAAAGGCTATTTTATTCTTAAATATCTTAGTTAATAACAACCAGCTAACATGTTAGGCTAACTAGCCACAGATTGTATGTTAAAGATGGATGCAGCTTCTTGGTTTGAAAAGCGAAGTATTTAAAACATGCATTCTTTCTAACCGCCAGCAGGGGGCGACTGAAAAAGAAGTTCAACTGTATAGAAACCTATGAGGAAATAAGCCTATTTCTTACTTGATTTGTTACCTCAGTAAATATTCTTCTAAAGAGTTTGTGGTCTCAATCACTAGTTTCAAGTCTCCTGCAGACAAGATTGAAGTGCTTGTATTTGGCCTCAAAAATGAAAGATCAAAGATCAGTGGGATCACAATCTGTGGGAAACCTTTCAACACCTTACATTTTCATACCTAGTTCTTGGCGAGATGGAAAATATGTGCATTCCCAAAAATGTTAAACTCTTTGTTAACTAACTCAACCACATTATTACGACAACTAAAGCCTTCCAAAGAAACTTATTAGGAAACCATGGGCAAATTATGCACACTACCATTTGAAAGTTTGGGGTCACCCAAGCAGTTTCATGTTTAGCATGAAAACTTACATTTTTATTCATGTGCTAACATAATGGCACAAGGGTTTTCTAATCATCAGTTAGCCTTTCAACACAGGAGTGATGGTTGCTGGAAATGTTCCTCTGTACCCCTATGGAGATATTCCATTAAAAATCAGTCGTTTCCAGCTAGAATAGTCATTTACCACATTAACAACATTTTTTTCAGTAGTAGTTATGACCTGACAATTAAATGAGATTGGACAGTAAACATAAAAAGCAGAATAGTATGTGATATATATTTCTAAAGGGTAACATCAACAAAACAGTGCAGTGCATTTGATTTATAATCACGACTATACATGGAAAACTGTAATAGTCTTTGTATAGAACCAGTTGAGAAACACCCTGTTTGATCAGTTTGCAGTTTTCCTACATAAGCCAACACAGCTTGAGTCCATCAAGGTAACATGATGAGCAGGTATAAACAAACTCATAACAACACCGGCACCAGTTTTACAGCAGCTCAGTGCTACATGCTCGACAACCACCGTGAAGACCACTGCAGTGTTTCTGAGGACATGTGAGGTGAATCGAGCCAAATCTGTATGTCTGAGGCTTATTTTTATGTGTAAACACCGCTTAGCACTCGTGAATTAAACCCCTGCCTCCCTCTCTGCTCTTTGAAGACACTTTGAAGTACTTCTTGGTGTTTCAGGCCACACCGCCCCCTCCTGTGTTCACCAGCTGCAGAGGAACAACTGAAGCAAGCCGGATCAATGAGGACACAACCTTCTGAAGGAAAGTGTTTGTTGTGTTTGTGCTGCAGATGACATCTAAGCAGGCCAGGAGGAAGCGAAAAAGCTGACTGGGTGCCTTATTTGAAAAGAGGAGGTCAGGTGGAAGATTTGAGAGGCGCTGGCTGCTTTATTTGTGCAGAAATTGTTAAAGAAAAAAAAAAGTAATAATATCGCAAAAAGAGCTGAAATAATGACTTAAATATCACACGGAGAAGAACGCTCATCTGAGTATTGTTCAAATATTAAAACTGTCTGCTTTGGCAAGGCTTTTGCAATTTCTTCCTCACAGGTTCAGGAGAATTTCCAGCTCCTCACACAAAGACTGAGGTTATCAGGTGACCAAGCAGATATGTGGAGAAATGCTCACTCTGAATGACTACTGTCAGAAATTCTTTAAATCACACAAACCAGAGTTAAAGCAAATGCCAGAACAGAATATGAGACGCGTTTGTGTTCAAACAGGGAGCAGCGTAACACAACTTTACTGCTGCTTCAAGCAACATCTGCATCCATCAGTATTGTTGTTTAATCAGTTGTGAGGCCTCCAAAACATTCCTACAATCAAATGAAACTCAATGAAGTAACAATCAGATCATTAGTAGCCTCAGATGTGCTGTTAGCACAAGTGTTTCCCAAATCGTTGCTGCCAAGACGATGTTGCTCCTTATCTCCCCTCCTCCTCCTCCCCGTGGTAGTTTATTTTCTCTTCCACTCAGGAGGATACCAGCATGTTGGCAGTGATTTTCCATCAAGTTTCCAGCTAATTTTCCCCACAGACTGGCGGCTTTTTCTGCTCTCATCTCATTTCTTCATGATACCGAAGCTAACGCACCAAATTGAACATGGTGATATTCAATTACGGCTGAAAGAAGATATGTGACGCTCTTCTTCAAATTGGATTTGGGCAGATGTTCAACCAGAAGCACGACCGACAGCCATGATTTCACAAGCGTCTCAGTTTGACCTTCCGGCAGTAATGTGTGACAAACAGGCCGTCACTCTTTCAGTCAGTCTTGTTATCAGCAGAGCTCTCTGGCAGGAAGATGGATGACCTTCCAGCAGAGGGCAGATGTAAGTGGCCACTCTGATCTCACAAAAACAACAAGGACAGGATGTTGTTGCGATAGAAACTGTGACTCGTCAGGGTCACGTGTAGTCACAATGCAAAATTACTTAATTATTCTCACTTTGTGAGAGCAGGTCCAGGGCTACAGAAGAGAGGAATGAAAAAATGTTTTGAAAAGATTCCTATGACATCGTCTGGCCATGAGGATAACCTGTAATTCTCTGTGCTGCAGCAAAAAAATGAAATCTGGTATCGACTCAAGCGCAGTCTGAGAACCAGGTCGATACAATGATAAGTTTTACTGTGGTCCCTTTACTAACGCATTTTAACTTATCTGGGTATGACTAACAAAAGTTTGAAGTACGAATATATGTACTGAAAGTGATCATTGAATTCTGGGCTACTGTTAGAATTATATCACTGATCTATTCTAAAATTATGGCAAAGTTTCTCACTAAATGCATTTTCCTCTCATGGCTGAAAACTCATGACAAAAGGAGTGTTTTTATTTTCAGACTTCCTCAGGTTGTGTTCTGTGTCCGTGGTCACCTTCAAACTCAAAGTTGAGCCTGTCTGTAGTCAGATTTTCTACAGTCGGTAAAAAATGCATCAATGGATCATCCTGAGCAACCCAGAAATTGTTGTTGGAAAACGCCAAGCACCACCAGCAAGAATATCTTACAAAGATGGGCTTTTTTTCTTTTAATTTACATATAAAGGAGAATTAGGTCATTTTCACTGGTTACTTTAAAGCCAATTATTCTATATACATCTGTAAATATGATATTACATGTACTCTTTTCATGCATATTGTTGTAAAAATATAAATTACTGCAGCTTTCAGTTATCGAAGAAAGTCATAAGATAAAAAGAAAGTCATTCTGAACTTTAGTTATCATACATTACCTAAAAATACTGCTGCATTGTGTCTGTTTGTTTTTCCAATAGTCTCACACCATAATGTGGAAAAGCTACATTGGTCCACAGCACAAAGTATATTAAAACATTTTACTAAATTGTATTAAAAGGCCGTAAACATGTGACATACCGAGTTTTATTGGCCAATTATTTGTTATTGATCGACTTCCAGGTCATGTGACTGCAAATTTCATGTCATGTGACTAACATTAGTACATTAGAACAGTGGTGGTTGCATTAATCTAACAATGATTCTTTATTTTTTTACACTTTGTTGTGTTTTCAGTCATTATTTATTCAGATTGCTGTTTTCTGCTTCGTTTTCAGTCTGCAAAACTGCTTGGTTAAAAGCTCAGGTAGGTAGCTTTTTTGACATAAATGGGCAGAAATCTGGCAGAAATCCATTCTAACCTTTTATATAGTAACTGAACTGGTCTGAGAGGAAACTAGACTCCTGCACCTCCTCTTGGCTCCATTTTCAGGCTGTTAAAATCCAGCCCATGATAGACACTTCAGCCTATTACAGGACTCATTGCCCAGATCAGGTGAGACAGTTTAAAGACAGATAAAGCACTTAATGAGAGCAGAGTGTGGTGACACACTGGGTTAGACACGGAACTATTGCTGAGGAGAGGAGGGTCTGAATTCCTGGTAAAGCCACAAATCATTTCTACCTGCTAGTTTGCCTATCTTTGTGTATTTGAAGTACTTGCTTGTGTGGTTGGCTTAGAGGAAAGAGCTGCAAGAGGAGGGCTGTGTAGTTATTACGACGATCAGCGTACGTCTGTCTGTCTGTCTGTCTGTATGTCTTTCTGTCTGTCTGTCTGTCTGTCTGTATGTCTGTTAGCAACATTACTCAAAAACGAAATAATAGATTTGGATGAAATTTTCAGTGAAGGTCAGAAATGACACAAGGACCACCTGATTAGATTTTGGCAGCGATTCGGCTTGTAGTCTGGATCCACGGATTTGTTAAAGATTTCTGTATCATTGCGAGATAGTGGCATGGCGTCACTGTAACCATGACAACAAGTGAACACTACATCAAGTACCTGCAGGGAATATATATAATGATCATAGTTTGGGCTACCAGAAATTACTGGTTGTGTTTTTGGGTGACGACTCCGTAGCCCCTACAAACATAAGCATCTTGCGTTTTTACAGTCCTGTATTTGTGAAAATACTGCATTTTGTACCGTGGACTAACAGCTTTTTCACATTCTGGTGTGAGACTTGACAGTTTTAATGTAAGGCAACTGTCTGCCTTCCTCCTGAGATTTCTCTCAACTTTATCTCATTCAGGCTTCAGATTTTCATCTAATTAAAAACTTATGCAGTGATGATTTTGACTGTGCCACCATATGTGTGCACTGTCTTGTTTGACAGTCATTTGACAGTTAAGTTGATCAAATCACATCAAAAATCAGTTTACAGATGAGTAGACATCATTTTAAAGCCAAATGTGTCAGAGTCTGAGATGGTTGTCGCTGAGAAGACATTTAAATCTTGATTTCTCCTCAGCCAACCGTGACCACCAGCTGCTGCTGTCAGAAGCCTCAGCCTTGATGAAAAAAGCTTAAGATGTTTATCTCAGATCTAAAAATGTCCACAGACTTACCAGACACACAGTAGGACTCTTTTTTTAAACGTATTCCGCTTGCTTTGGAAGTCATTTCTCTCACAGACAAAAGAAATTATAGATGGGAAAACTGGAAGTGGAAACGATGCAATCAGCTTCTCTTCTCGCTCAGCATTCATCAAAACAAGCCAGTGGGATTCACAGTGAGGCAGAGCTACAGTGATTGACTGCTGAGTGATTATTATTCACCTGCCAACTGACGTGCCAGGTGAGGCGAACAGAAATTAACTCAGGAACTCTGCGAGGAAAGCTGAACGAGAGAGATCCTGGAAGAAAAAGGCTTTCTGAAGTTGGAAAAAGTACAAAGAAGATGTGTGGATGGTGAATGTGGTGCTGCAGGCAAAACGTTTCATTCTCATTGAAGTGGATGTTTCTGCTGATTCACTTTGAACCTAAAAAGGATCAATTTAAACCACAGTGAAGAAGAGCATCACATCTTCACTTCCAGCACCAGGCAAACCCAGGAGGAGCTTTCTTTCCTCTTAAAAAGGCCCAACTGAACTACTTGTCCTGAAGTGATCACTGCATGACTTTGGAAACTCTCTCCCCTACAACTTTTCATTTTCATTTTGTAACTTTCCAAAACCAACCGTCTCAAAGTCACACTCTCTTCATGACACAACAGGCTGGCTGTACACACCAAAAATTAACTCAAGCCACCTATTCCCACTGCTTAAATAAATGCATGAATGTAGAAACAAAACAATCAAATGCATTGATTTAGGTAAAGCCTTTAAGTTACAAACAGTATAATTATTAATAGGTGAATAGGTTGGCATAATAATATTGATGACAGCATCAACATAACATTGTCAGCAATTTCAGCTCAAAATTCTGTTAGTTGGTGTAAAATGAAATTCAAGTTGAGGCATCTTAATGAAATTGGCTTATAACTACATTTTTCTTCACCTTGAGATTAGGATTTCAAGTCCCCTCCATTATCTACTTAAAACTGGAGCAAATCATTTTTAAAAAATATTTGTCATCTTAAAAACTTGCGCTCATAATTATGGTAATTACTCCACCAAGGAGGCGGAGCCTTGGCAGAGTCATGTGATCATCGGCATTGGTTTGTCTGTGTGCAACATTACTCAAAAACAGACTTGATGATTTGGATGAAGTTTTCAGGGAATGTCAGAAATGACAATGAAGTTAGGGTAGTTTGTTGCTTGAATAAAATTACATAAGTAGTTGTCATAATTGAAAAAGACTGAAGCAAACCGTGTTTTTGTGAGTTTCCTGGTTCACTAGAGTCCTGCTTCTCTCTCCAACTGTCTTTTTTCATTTGTTGGACAATTATTTATGTCGCTTTTCATGTTGTGCACAATAAAGCACAACACTGTCAACGTCTTCTTGGAAAGACTGCATACAAATGTGCGTCATTATCCGTATTTTACACAATACTGTGCTTCCCCTGTCGCTATGATATCCAGCCTTTACCCTGTCTTAGAGTGACACAACACAAAGCACTTAAATGCTACTGCAGTCCAGCTCCTTCAGGCCTGAGTGGAAGTATCCAGGCTGTTTATATCATCGCTGAGTTTTCTGTGTGGGGGATCTGCGGGTCAAGGAGGTGGGAGAGGAAGACGAGATTGGAGAATGACACAGATGTGCAAGGCAGAGGGGAACTCTGGGTACTTGGCAAACAAAAGCAGGAAGACGGGTGAGGGGAGGAGGGGGACGACTGGATGGCCATGACGGAGACAGACAGAAATAAAATGCCAGCGGTGGAGAAGAGCGAATCCATGACGGGGGGCTTTCCGGACAGAAATGCTCTTACTTTTTTTAACCTACTACACTGTTTGTATGTATGTAGCGCGACAGCAGCCTGTCGTGGGTGAATGCGAGGCGCCGTGGAGGGATTTTGGGATAACGGCTTTAAATAAATACAGTCCATTTTCCGCGTGGAGAGGAAAATTACAGCCAAGCTTCAGCGGAATAGGCCCCTGTGGAGAGAATCCATCTGTCTATGAGCCATCATTTCTTGTTTGCAGGAGCTGCTGCACTGAGCACCTTGCAAACATTTCATCTGTGATGGAGCATCGAAGCACAATAGCTTCATTTAACATGGTTTTTTAGCAATAGGTTTAATAAAAAAGAATATCTCGATGAGCATTAAGAGTTGTCACAGTGCAGGCTGTGGCTGATAGATAAGGAACGAGGAGGTGATTGCAACAGAATCAGCACAAGAATCCCCAATTATTCTGTCAGCAAAGATAATCAGCTGGAAGAGCAGCATGAGGCAGGCAGCAGGCTGTCATCAGTATTCCTCTGCAACCTCAGACCAGCATTTAACTCCAAAACATAAAAGCTCAAAATGGCCTAAAGCCACTTTGTGTCAGCCCTCTTTGACAAACCACAAAACAAATGTCACTGGAACAATAAGCAAAACATTGGTTGATTTGAACAACATCCTGGCACTAATTGATCACTTCGTGCAGGCTTTTAGAGAAGCAACAAATGCCACTAACAGGAGAAACGGCAGCTACACAGAACAAGCTGTAAATTTAGAGATTTCACTGAAATAGGTCACTGTTTCTCCTCAGAAGGTTGGATTTGGGCTCAGTGACAAATGCAGGATACCTGACATCATGATGGGCTCTTTAAGTGCAGCGCTACCAGATCATTTCACCTCAGTTTTCTGTCTCTTTCAGTCAAAATGGCGTAGAATCGTTGGACTTTTTCCTCAAACTTGTTGAAGCACAGCAGCAATAAACACTTCCCCCCTCTGAGTGATGAAGCCCCCCAGCCTCAGCAGATCTGTGGTAAATATGTCAGCTTGCCATTAGTAACAGCCCCTTGACACAGAGAGCAAGTAGAGAAATATTTGGACAGATTCGCTGACACTTAACTCCCCACATTAATCAATGTAACAGAAAAAGCAGTGTTACAATGTTGAGATACATCAATGTCTAATCACGCACGAATTACAAATTCAATAATTAACAAATGCAGACCAGCATATAAGCCTTTCTCTGGGAAAAAAATGATTGTATTCATGGAACTGAGCTGAAGTTTTCCTGCCAGTAGTTTGACCAGCAGTGTCACAGAGCTCAGCTGTGGCGGCGCCAACAAGCTGCTCATCTGCCACAGAGACAGGAGGGAGTAAGAGAAAAGACAGCAGAGGAGGCAAGAAGGGAAACAGATGGACAGAGAGGAAAAAGAAAGTTGGAAAAACCCAGAGCGACTCAGGCACTAATTCAATTTGTGATGCTGAGAGTGTGAGGAATCTAAGAATCTAATTCTCATGTTTGTAGGAGTCTAATACTACAGAGACTGTGTGAAAATGCTTTTAGTTTCTTTGCTTGTCTATGTATTAATTAAAAACTAACAAAATAAAAATGTGACTCATGCTAATTTGACCTGCAATAATTAATAAATAAATAATTACCGTCGGACTGATGCAGATATGGATGCTGAAAACACATGAACCATAAAACTGACAGTGTTGGAATTAATTATTCATTATTTTACCCATTTAATGACATTACTTTCCTAATTACTAGCACCAAAAATAAGGAGCTACATTACAGTATTTTACTTTTATCGTTCAAGGAGCCTTTAAACAGCTCTGGAGCCTCAACATCTCCTTTTTGTCACACATAGAAACAGAACAGCACAACGACAACAAGACTACATGAAGTCATTAAAATAATATCAGCCATCATCAGTATGGCTGTCAAAGAACATTCTAAATGTATTAAATTAAAAAAAACAGTAAATATTAACCAAGTTTGGGGGGAAGCAGCACTAACACAGCTGCCTGCTTGAAATGTAGGTCAAGCCGAAAGGAGGAAATAATTCAATATGATTCAACAACAACACTGATTTAACGATGGCAGAGAATTCACACCCCGACTCAGCTGCACAGAGAGTGATTTTCATTAATTTATAAAACCCAGCACCCAGCTGAGTATTAGTTATGTCTCGGGTATGAAAATAAAATGCAAAAATAGTTAGTCAAATGATTCAAACCTTATGTGTGTTTTCAGAGGGAGCAATTATGTTAATTGGAAAACTACTATTCAATAGATCTATTTTTAAAAAATCCTTGTTAGTGTATCGGTTCAGAACCATCTGTAGCAACAAGAAAAACAACAGATGTTTCTACCAAAACATGCAATTTTTACTTCAGTTCAGTCACTCCATCTCAAGGACCTCTAGCAGCTGCAGAAGAACCCTCACTGATGAATTATTGCCCAATTTGCCCAAAGGGATTTATGCCAGTGAAATGATAAAATAGAAAGATGCACATTACCTCACAGAAAAGAAAAAGTCACAAATGAAAGAATCACTCTGAAATCATTAAATGTGATTTTTGGCCAGTTTGGCTCATTAACACCTCATTTAAAGCAAGCTGCAGGTTCAAACTGTCTAAAAGCAAGCAAAAAAAAAGTCTCTCCATTATTACTCCAGGCCTTGCTAGCTACAGGCAACAAACCAGACAAACTGTCACAATGTCTCCAATTAGAAAAAGAAATACAGCCTAATTACTGAAATTCAAATTGCAATCCCTTACAGCAACAAAAAAAATACACTGTGCAGAATTACTAGTATGGAGCAAACATTAGAATCTCCTCCTAACTACAAGAGAAACGTCAAAATCCTCCCCACAATATCTTAAATAACACGTTAGTTTTTTATATAACACTGTTGGATTGATTTTCAATTCATTCTGATGCTGTGCAAGCGTAAACTGTAATACGTTTAAAGAGTAGTCCACCAGTTCAGCATCGATGCAACAGCAGCAGGGATTTTCATCTATTTAATTCCACACACTCTTCTTCCTAAAACCTGGCATCTGCGTTACCCATAATGCAACTCAGCCCCCAACAGTTCTGTCGTAGACTTGTCTGCAGAGGTCTCACTTCTTTATAACCACACAGCCTTTTTTCATTTTCAGACCAACGGCCTCATGTGGCATCACCTTGAGGTGTTTCATTAGAGTTTTTTTCACACATGCGGGACCTGAACACAGACTTTGATGTGTAAAATTGGTGGCATTCCTTTTTAATGGAATTCTCCTGTAGCCACCGAATGGCACAACAGAAGAGGGATTAGCAGTCGACAGAGTTCTAGACAGTGAAATACAAGATGAAGTTCAACAACGTGACGGGATTGCAAATGATAATAATATCACCTAGGGGCATATTAACATTTTGGAATCGTATAACATTAAAATGACATAAAATGGTTACAGTACAGCAAAAAAGATTTTTAAAAAAACACTCTAATGACACAGAAAAGCAACTTGGCCTGTTATTCACACTCTATTTCACAATACCAGACTGAGTTCAATGCCTGAATATTATCTCCCTCTACCCTCCCCCTTGGACGCAAAGAAAACATATCTAACCTCCCCCCTTTTCAAAATCCCCTTCCCGTTGATGTTTCTTAATGATTACCGCTTTCTGAAGCACTGCTGCTCCCTAAATGCCAACAAAATGCTTTACATTTTGAAGGTCCACTCTCTACTGTAACACCATCAGTATCTTAAGCCTTGGAATGTCTGTGAATGATCCCTGTCATGTATGACGATGCCTTGCAGCTGCTGCAGATTAACTGCCAACTATCTCTGAGATGCAGAAATGAAAATAAAAGACCTTCAGCTGCAACATCTCATTATGTCACGATCTGCTTCTGAATGTAAACACCGTGTTAACCAAGTGTTAGTGTAACCTGAGAAAGCTGCACAAGTATTAGAGATGGGATTTATGGCTCCCTGAAGGAAGCCAGATCTTGAGGAGTGTGGTTTATATTGTTTTTGTTATTGTATATATATACACTGCTCATCCAAAAAAAAAAAAAAGTTGCACATTCTAATATTTCATTGGACTGCCTTTAGCTCTGAGAATGACACACATTCACTGTGGCATCGTTTTGATAAGCTTCTGCAATGTCACAGCATTTATTTCTGTCCAGAGTTGCATTTATTTTCTACCAACATCTTATATTGATGATGGGAGAGTCGGACCGCTGCACAGAGTCTTCTCCAGAACATCCCAAAGATTCTCAATGGGGCTGAGGTCTGGACTCTGTGGAGGACAATCCATCTCATGCTCCCTGATCCACTCATTCTCAATGTGAGCCCCATGAATCCTGGCATCATCATCTTAGAACATGTCCATGTCATCAGGGAAGAAAAACTCCATTGATGGAAAGACCTGGTCATTCAGTATCTTCAGGTATCAGCTGACCTCATTCTTTGGGAACATAACGTTGCTGAACCTGACCAACCCCAGATCATAACCATAACCCCCACAGGCTGGTAGACACTAGCCATGATGAGTTCATCACTTCATCCATCTCCCTTCTTACCCTGATGCCCCCATCACTCTGGAACAGGGTAAATCTGGACTCATCAGACCACATGACCTTCTTCCTTTGCTCCAGAGTCCAATCTTTATGCTTCCTAGCAAACTGAAGCCTTTTTTTCTGATTAGTCTCACCGATCAGTGGTTTTCTTAGAGCTACAGCTGTTTAGTCCCAATCCCTTGGGTTCCCTTCACATTGTGTGTATAGAAATGCTCTTACTTTCACTATTAAACACAGCCGTGAGTTCTACTGTTGATTTCCTACAATCATCTAAGAGTTTGTTCCGACCACATTTGTTCCTTGAAGGTGATGGTTCTCCACTATCCTTCAGGTTTTAATGATGCGTTGGACGGTTCTGAACTGGATTTTAGTAGTTTCATAAATCTCTTTAGCTGTTTTCTTTGCTTGATGCAGGCCAATAATCTGACCCTTCTGAGTCAGATTAACATCCTTTCCATAACCACAGGATATGTCTTCCAACATGGTTGTTAAATAAAATGAGAAGCTCCTCACTGTATCAGTTAAATCAGCTGTTGCAGCTGAAACATATTCATCACTGCAGTAATGTTTCAATGGAAGGCTCTTATCTATTTGCTTAGTTAAATGCAGGTGGCGATTTTTTTTTGAACAGGCAGTGCATGTATATAAGTAGTTAGTTGACTTGAAAGAGATGTTTTTCTGACCAACACTGCATTGTGCTCTAACTTGTGTGTCGTCCCCAGAAAAGTGCATCCAAATGCTGCTACGTTTCCTTTGTCTCTGGCTTATTTTGTGTTTGTGTATTTTTTTTTCATTGCTAATATCTCCTCCTCCTTTAAGTTAGCTGCATATATAGCTGCGTTTACGTGAATGGAGCATGCTGTGGACAACTTAAACTCGGAGATGTCATTAGTTGTTCATGTGAAGGCAGCGTGGAAACACACAGGTGACATGTGAAGAAAGCGTGGGCAATTTGCACATACAAACTGCTCATAACTGAGAACCGGATCCCATCGTTCACTTAAAAGAGACGTTCAAACGACTGATTGGTTCGCGAACGTCACACCTCTAACTAGTATTTTACTCAGCTCCAGATGATTGCATTTCTCCTGCTGCTGTTATTACTATTATAACTAATTTCAGTTCTAATTATTTCTTGGCGAAAACCTTTTGTCCCGATCATTAAGAGCAGTCCCCTCCAGTCATCACCACTAACTAATTTCTGTCATTAATTCCATCCTGCCATCAGACTCGGTGTTGAGTGACACTTTCCAGTCATTTCTCATTTTAGCAGTGCTCATTAGCACCTATTCTCTAATTGGAAATCTGATTGAAAACCATCCTCCTGTCAGATGTCCGGATATAAAGAGACAACTAACCCCTGTCCTGCTCCAACTCTGCCCTCTTGCTGCTCCTTTGAGAAGCCTGCAGCAGCGAATGACGACTCCCGAAAATGGTATCAGATAATGAGCAGCTGGTTTGCTGCTTCTCCACATTATTTGAGCTGCACGACAAATAGTGTCTATTTGCAGCCTGTAGCATATTTCAGATTAAATGATCTTTTGGGTATTGAAACCAGAAGCTATACAGATAGAAAAAGTGACGTAAGATCTTTTTTATTTTGGAATATTCTAAGCATCTATAAATGTAGTGGTTGTTTTCTTGAGTGGTTAATTAATCATTTCATCTAAAAAACAACAATTTTGAGTAAAAGTTGACTTTAAAGTTGATTTGAAATAACTTCTGTCTGACTAACAGTCCAGAAAACAATGATAAACTGTTTTTTGTCATTATAGAGCACAAAAACAGCATTTTTCATTTAATTCTCTGTTGCTCAACTAATCAGTCCAATGAGTAATTTTTTTTGTAGTTTCTTGCGTTAATACAGTTTTAACAAGCCCCATTTTTACTTCATTATTTCACACTGTTGTGTTTGTTTCTACACCTCCGATTAGCTCAGACAAAGTCTAATCCATACTGTGAACACACATGTACCTTCTAGCACCTCTCGTTACTGAAACTTTAATAAGGAGTGATCATATATAGTCCTGAAACACCTCCGCAATCTGCTGACCATATGGTGCTCTGTCAGAAACACACTCAGCGAGACCTCAGACTCTGATATGAGCAGGATGAGCACAGAGAAAAAGTTCAAGCCCCTCGTGCTGCATGAATCTTTAAAAGGGATCTGAAAGATTAATAATGCTCTTAACACATTTTCACTGGTGTTGGATTGTGGCTGAAGTTTAACCAATGGTCAGTGAACCATCAACACATCCACATCTAACATGTCTATACGTTTTCTTGGCCCAAGCATGTTGGCAGCGGTCTTCACTCTAAACCTTTTGGGTATAATGATACAGATATGGACATCTGCTTGGCAGAATTAAGCATAATCTGCAGCTGGACATCTAGCTGTTTTATTCATGTGTAGTGAACATAGACAAGGTATAAAAACTTTTAAAAGCTCTTATGGGATCACAAGTTCTCCTAAATTCTCAAGTCTCTGCAGTTTTTGTAAAAGAACAGATCTTATATTGTAGATTTTCATCATAGTCAGCAAATTTCATAAAAACAACTAAACTAGCCATGTGTCTAGTCAGTCCATTACATTTTCCTGAACACATGAATCTCATTAATATAAACTTTCTTTGTAAAGGCGAATAATAAGATAAACAAATATCTCGAAAACAGCTGAGAAAAGCACGAATCGTAAAATGTTATTTTTCAGAAAACCCAATGGGTTGCTTTTAATAATCTCATTTAGGTTTGGAAGGAGGAGGAATTCTGCAACCAATAAAGCCAAATCAAATTTATTGTAATTCCAATCCAGATTCAATTCAATTTCATTAATGAAGTGTGGAATTACTCCAGTGGTCATCTCATAAAAAGGTGAAGATCTTACAATATTAATATGCAGAGAGAACCCAATGAATCCAACAGTTCCCTTTGGGCAAGCGCTTGGGCACATGTAGCTTTACAGTGAGAACAAAATGTTGTCCTCAAAAGGCAATAAAATATTATAACAACATGTGTACTATGAATACTCAACTGCTGACTTAACACTGTTGGAAAACAACAGAAATTGTTACATTTAGTTTTTCTGAGATATTTATTGCAATATGAAAAAAGTCCAAAATCTTCACCAGATGACTTCAGTAACTTTACTTGCAAAGAATGAATAACTCTAGAAAGATTGGGATAACTTTGTGGGGTAGTGCATCTGCATAGAAACAGCGTTTTTAGAGTACGAACCATCTGGATCCTTTCTCATAATGTAACATGTAACACTGGCTTCGGCACCCAAACAGTGTTTTGCTCTGAATGGCATCAGATCCAGCTTTGTACTCCAGCTGTGCTCATTCAAATGGTCAAACAAATTAGTCATGTTGCTTTGTTAATTTCTTGCTGATGTACAAATCTACATTAAAACAATCTACTCTGCATCACCCTCACTATACTTGATATGCTCATCTACACACTGTTTGCATCTTACTACCAGTTACATATGTAGTATATTTAATGCCAGAGCCTTCCACCATAGCAGTAAACACTGTCTCCTTAGGGCTTGCTCTGGGGGTTCAGACTATTTGGGTTCTGTAAAGCATCTTGAGACAATCTGAATTGTAATTGGTACTATATAAATAAAATTGAATTGAAATGAATTAATTTTGTGCATCTTTTAGATGGAAAATCTAAATAATATTGTACTTAAATACTTTACCAGTGCAACATCTGCTTATAGATATACAGTGCACTTTACCTACATTCCCTAAACATCTCAAATTAAGGTGATGGTGGATGCTCACTATGCACTATTGCAGAAGCTCAAACAGCTGTGAGAACAAAAAATGTGTTATATTGTCAAATTCATCCAGGTTGAAACCAAGATTGTATCAATGTGGGTGGTCTGAAGGAGCAGAACACAAACTTTAAATGTTAATCATGTTCATTTAATTGTGGGAAAACGACTTGTGAACAGGATTTTTACTCCATTAATTGTGTGACCTTAAAACTGAGGTTTCACTTCTTTTTTGCAGCCAAGTCTTTGTTTTCAGTGTTTCCTCACTCATTTTGTTGTGTACATGTCATACCTTCATATCATCAAACTCCATGCCTTGTGCATCCAGGAACCCAGACATCAAGTAAATTATGTTCTATCAGCGAGACTTCATGATGGAAAATGAGGAAAGTGCAAGCTTTCTTTGTGTATCCAGCAGCCAGAAAAGATATCAGAATTTATCAAGAGTGACAAGTGATTTATCCAGGGGTAGCAGCAGTACAGGATTGGTTGAGGTGTTGCATGTATTTACATTCATGTATGTGAGACTAAGTCAAATAAACTCAATCCTGTTGTTGGATTTGGTCTTTTTAAGGGATATGTTGACACTCAGGCAAACACCAGACTATCCTTTTGATCAAACCAAAATATAAAACAAACAACAAATGACTTGAAAACCAGTCCTGAAAGAATTTCCACCCTGGAACATCCAGGTGATAAACACCACCTTGTATAACAGCGTCCATGTGGTCGACCACACGCCCTGGAAACAGCTTCACACACTGACATCTCATTGCGGGTCTATGAACAACATTTTATAAGAGGAGCGAAAAAACACTTTTTTCAAAACAATGTGTTTTTTTTTCAGAGGGCAGTGGAACAGAAGAACCCCAAGGCATTTTCCCTGGCTGTGAGAGTGCATGAATAGTTGTTTATTGGGGTAAGCAGATGCTTCACAGTCAGTGGGAATCAGTCGTTTTGTGCCGTGCAGATGGGGACCTTCTACTCGGCTGGATCCACCACTGGCCTTACATTAAAACTAACAAATCAGAGTGACTCACTGCATTGTGTTCTGGTTTCCTTTGAACACACACCATCTGGCCTCCAACTTTCTTCTTTCCAATGGGGAACATTTGATGGGAAAGTCTTTAAGTCTAGACCAGAGCTCTCAGAGGAAACCCCTGCTGTGTGCCTTTACATTGTGGGAATACAACCTCTCACTGCGGTGACAGAAGCACCTGCAGTGAAATATTATCATCCATTTATTCTGAAAACACGCATGAATTCTTTTTTTTCCAAGCTCCTGAGCATTAAACAGAAAATGACCATCTAAGTTGGCTTTCTGCTTGACTGTACAGCGCTGAGGCCACAGCTGTTCCATGGCCCACATCCAGCAGAGTCCAAGCTGAAGGTCTTGGCAGGACACAGACCACATCCTCCTGTCTAGAACAAGCTTAACTCTTCAAAATGGAAAAATTACTTCATAAAGTGTGTTGGATCCATGCTTTTATCATTTATCCACCTCAGGTTTACCCCTCCGGAGGCTCCGTGTAAACAGCACCATAGATAAGAGACCCCGTTTGAACTGCTTCTGAACCACAAACCTTGAAATTGAAAGGCTGTATCATCTGGCTCATGTGTCCACATGGGAGGAAGCCAGGTATTTTCAGTCAGAGCCAAGACCAAGTATCAGCTCAACAACTGCCCCTTAAAGTAGATCCTGGATAGAGTCAGCACACTGCAATATCAGAAGTCTTCTTCATCACTGACTCACATGGCTTCCAGCTATCTCCTGCTGATGCTGCTACAGTTACAGGACATTATAGGGCTGAGAGGCCAGGTTATTAAGATTCATGCTTTGATTTGACTCCATCAGCACCGCTGGGTGCTGCAGAGCAGAACATATCAGGTGCATCAATCAAAGCATCTGAATCACAGCAGCAGTTAACCTGGTGTCTGTGTCTGAGCAGAGGATTCGTCACTCACAACCTCACACCACATGAAACATTATTTCATACATGATTACATCCTTGCACAACCAGCTAATGAGCCAGATCCAGAAATTCCCATTGGCCACGATATAGGTCAGGTCTGTCCACTGGGGCATGATGCCATGACACAATACTGTATATTCCCCATTCAGAGCAGAGCTGCTGCTGATACTTCTTAGAGAACCTCACTGTGTGCAGCCTGACACACTCATACTGAAGCATGACGTGCATTTGTGGATGTGAATGTGCGGAATTATTGGAATGATTCACTCCTGTATGAGATCTAGAGGAAAAGTGGGCAAAGCAGCTCCAGTTTCAAGAGGAATGTGTGTGATGCTGTGGCTTTACTCCTCATTCAGAGGTTTCATGTGCTCTTCCATTAATACAAACACATTTTTAAAAAGTAAATATTACTCACCCAAAAGCCCAACAAGAAAAAGTTTCAGCAATGCGAACTCATTTGTATCCATCACGCCGCGAGAATCCAGTCGGACTTAATGAATGAAAGCTCAGCTGTGGCTCCAGCGCGGTGCCAGTGGACGTTTGAAGCGAACCATTATTAAAATTATCCCAAACAGGCGAGTTCCTTCATTGCTGTCAAAGCGGCTTGTATGGGGGGTTGGAAGGGAGAAGCCAGAAGGAAAGAAAAAGAAGAAGAAGAAGAAGATCACACACACAAAAAGAAAACCGGGATCCCAGAGCGCGGGTCCTGACTGTCCCCGTGATGAGCGCGTCCGCGTCTCTGCGCCGTCAGGAGTCAGAGCGCAGCACCGTCCTGCATCCTCCGGAGGGGGGAGGAGAGAGGGGGAGAGAGGGGGAGAGAGGGGGAGGATGGAAGGGTTCCTCCAAGGCTTTCACACTGGATCGTACACTTTTTACTGCATTAAACATTACATTTAAATGTAATATTATAGTAGATCTGGAAGAGACCATGTAGGAATCCAGAAAGTAGAGATAATTAAATCATCTGTTTTTTCTTTACAGTTTTATTCTATCATAACGTACATGTAAACGCTTGTGTAGCTACACAATTCAATTACTGACAATCCCATCTGACCCTATACCTACTTTATATCATGCTACAATAACAGATATTGTACCTTATAATTAAAAAACGTTTGGTGGCCTGTGAGTGGAGACTGTATCACTGAGCTACGCTAAGAATGACCCAAAAGAGTTTTCCACTGCAACAACACTGACCTCATGTGGTTTGTTCTCACATTACATCTCCATCAGTGTTGGGATTCAGCACAAAACACTACCAAAGCCTTCCGTGTTACTCTGAGCTTATGCAACAGCTGAGAGCATTTAAGCTCTGATTAAATAAAGAGCTTGAGCTGTCTTTGAATTTGTGTCAACCTAAATGTTAACAGATGGCAATCACTTTTAGGCAGATGTTTTTTTGTGTTTCTTTTTTACCCCAAGTCTTTTTGTATTTTATTTTTGCAGGACTTAATAGTTTTTAAAAAACATTTCTACACTACAAAGTGGATCGAGTGATATATTTGGTTATTGTGCCTTATTCTGCTTTTATCTTGTAGATGGACAGAATATTGGCTGTGCTCTGTAGCCTAGTAAACTGTTAGCATCCTCCATTACTTCTGCAATCTCACCAGTCACACCATGTCAGCATACTGGCACAGCACCCAGGTCCACAGAGAGAACAGAAAACTCTTCAGGGCTAATGCAGACGAGAACATCTATGACTTTGCCTTCCAGAGAATCATGCAGAGATACTTCCTGGGCCAGAAGAGCACCGTGTCTTTCATGTTACGAGCAAGTATTGACCTGCCAAGTCCACACAGAGCTCTTCCAGAGAATCTTTCATCTCTGGAGGTGCAGCAGGAAATTCAGAGTCCAATTCACAGAGGAGAGGAAGGCAGAGTCTGAGAAGAAACTGGATGCAAGTGAGATCTTTGAGGATAAAATGCCTTTCTACCAAATCAGTCAGCATTTTAGATCAGATTAGCTGAAGATCAGCAACAACCCCAAATGTTAGAAACTCAAACGTGCAAAATGTCCCCAGTCTTCCTTTCTGCCCACTAATTAGACCTATTGCAGCCTATTTTGCACATTTTTCATTTGGTTGTAGCAGCTGATTGTTTAACACTGTAAGACCAAAATATAGGGGGGGAAAAGAGCAAAAATGTTTTTTTTTTTTTATATATATATATATATATATATATATATATATATATATATATATATATATATATATATATATATATCCAAATCTAAAAAAATAACAGTCAATAAAATGTCCACAAACCACAAATAGTGTTAACTCCATCATTTCTGTCTTAAATCCAACCACTGCTGCAAACACTTCAGCACCCACTACTGATACCTAAAGAGGTCTCTGAATTTCTTTATCAATAAATTCATCCCTGTTAGGTCTCCCATCTCACCATCAGGCTGTGATCCTTCAGAGACACATCATCCAGTCCTCCAGACGTTTCATCCTCACAGCTGGCTGAAATAGACTCTAAATTGTCTCTGGTATGTTGTCTGTTAGGAATTTCCCTGTCTCGTCTCTTAAAAGATATTTGCTCCAATTTAGGCTATAATTAATGGATGCCTAACAAATGGAGTCACTCCCTTCAGCTTCAAACCGAGAATTATTCAGCCACCACTGAACAAAACCCAGCCCAGACCCCAATGACCCAAAATAACTACAGACGTCTCTCGAAGCTTCTGTTTATCTCCATGGGTGTGATAAAAGTTGTTTTCACTCAGGTATCAGTGCATTTGAATACCCTCAAGATCCAAGACAAACTTCCAGTCTGCTCTGTTGAACATCCATAACCTCCTTTCATCCACTGATTCCAGTTCTGAAGCCATTTTAGTTCTGCTCAGTCTCATTACAGTATTTGATACTGTTCATTATGAAAGTCTATGGAAGCACATAGAGTACAAAGCTGGTCAGCTCAGTACAGTGTTACAATCATTTACCTTCCTCCATGTCAGAACTGTCTCAGTCAGAAAAGCCAGCTCTTCCTTAAATGCGGCATCCTCCAAGATTCTATTATTGGGCCTTTTTTCAATTTCCATCTACATGCATTACAAAACTACAATATCTAATATCACTATTATGCCAATGACAAGCTGTTTTACCTTCCAGTTATACCAGACCATGTTTGTTCACGGATGAATCTCTTTAGCTGACTTGACAGCATCAAAGGCTGGATGGAAACATATTTCCTTTAACCTAGTGAAAGCAAAATTGAATTAGTTCTATTGGACCATCTATCCATACTTTATCTATACACCACTTAATCCTCATTAGGGTCGTGAGGGGGCTGGAGTCTATCCCAGCTGACTTGGGGTGAAAACAGAGGACACTTTGGACAGGTCACCAGTCTATCACAGGGCTACATATAGAGGCAAAACAATCACACTCACATTCTCACCTAGGACAATTTAGAATCACCAATTAACCTCAGCCCGTTTTTGGACTAAGGGAGGAAGCCGGAGAACCTAGAGAAAATCCACACATGCACAGGGAGAACATGCAAACTCCATGGAGAAGAATCCCAGGCCCAGACCATATCATGAACTGGGTATCTTCTAGCTGCACAGCGACAGTGCTAACCACTGATCCACTGTGCAGCCCTGGACCACCTGATTCTGTTCATCATGAAAAGCAGGTCAGCAGCTGATAACTGATATCTTAGAAGGCCCTGTAAACAGTTATCTATACACCTATTATCTTGTGGCTGGACTACTGTAGCTCCCTGTTTATATGGCTGACAGGGTCCAGCCTTACCTGACCACAGTTAGTTCATTCAGAGGCTTACAGCTGCCTGACTCCAAACTGGACCAATGAAAAGACAGCACATCACCCCATCCTGGTTCATTTGCATTGGCTTCCAGTGAAATATGGAATCTAGTTTTTGTTTTTAAAGCCTTCAACACTTCAGCTCCACAATGCAAAACCAATATGTTAACAGCATTTTCTGTTCCTAGGTCACCTCGGTCACTGTTACAAATACACCTCTCGGTCCCCTGCTTCAAATCCAAAGATGACAGGCCATTTTCAGTTACTGCATCCATGATCAGGAACAGTCTCCTGTTCCACATTACATCATGTTCCACTATAAGCAAGTTCAAATCAAGACTAAAGCCTCACCTGTTTTCTGTTTGCTTCTAGTTCTTCCTGAGACTCCCACAGTCATGAGAGTGCACTCTTAGTTTCTATTTATTGCTCATTTGCAAAATTTCACTCATTTTCCTTATTTCCCTTCTTTTGACTTTTGCTTTTAAAGTTAAATTTATTTTTAAACCTCATCACTAGGCTTTACTTTGCTATCCTGTGGTTGTCTTAAAATGTGTTTGCACTCCCAATACTCTGTACTCTCCCCATCCACTTACATGCCATTACTAGATGGTACAGCTTCGTCTCTTTGGTGCTTTGTGTTTTGACCTTGCGTTTGCTCTCTGTGCTTTCAGAGCTGCATGTCTCTAATCTGCAGTTACAGGTCTCACCAGCCTGCCCAGGTTTTATTGTTCTCTTGCCTGTTGTCTGTCTGTTTGTCTCTGCTTTTCTTTTCTCTCTCCACTCCTTCTTCACCCCAACAGGTAGAGGCACATGACTGCCCTCCCTGAGCCTGGCTCTGCTGGAAGTCTGCACCTGTTTAAAGGAGTTTATTGTCTTGACTGGCGCTTTTAGTCAAAGGAAATTATTTGTTGAGTTTCTCTCTCTCATATTGCAATATTGCAGACTCTTAACCTTAACATGTACCAATCTGTAACGTTACCCTTATTTCTCTATTGGAAAGCACTTTGATTCTTTGATAACACAGACTTGACTTGATCATTACACTAAAACTGCCACCCTGATTTCCTTCTTCGTGCAGGCAGAACTGAACACAATGTGTCAGAACAGGAGGAGGGACGGTGCTGTTCTCCCTGCAGAAACTGAGCCAAAGCTGTCAAGAGTCTCTGCCAAGTGGTGGAGGGTGTGGAAGAGACTGAAAAAAAGTTTGGTTTTGTGAAAGCAAAATATTAAAATAGCTGTCATGTGGTTTATAATTCAGAGGAACAAAAAAAATCCAGCACAGTTATGAAATTATTGTTGTTCTTGTTAAAAATAAAATCTGTGCAGGAATCTATTCACAAAATTGGATTAAAAACGTTAACCAAAGCATGTTACTTTCCATCAGAAACATGTTTATTTATCACAAACTGCATGCACTGGTCAATAATGTAATCAGCTGCTAAATTTGAAACATTGAAAGCCCCATATTACATTTATTTATTTATAGATTATGTTGGTGTTTATCTGGAGATCATTTTATTCAGCTGCCCCTGTTTTCTGAATCTGTACATGTGCATGTGAAAGAGTTTCTATGCTAAGTTTTTCTATATATTAAACTGCTAAAACATTTCATAATTTGTTTTTTTAAATCATTTCTTTAATAAAAAGTTAAAGATTTCATAAAAATTATTATATTTTATCTATATATAATCTATCTATCTATCTATCTATCTATCTATCTATCTATCTATCTATCTATCTATCTATCTATCTATCTATCTATCTATCTATCTATCTATTCTCTACGAAATACGAAATCTGACATACTACTCTCTCAAAGCAAATCACGGCAACAACAGGAAAAAAAAAACAACCTACTCTGCGAAAAAACAATTCAAATGAACGACACTAAATAGGGATCTCCTATCCCGGAACACTCGATCCCGCTGAGTGATTCGCATAACAAACCGAACCAATCAGGTGATTCGAAGCAGTGGTGTGCTTCAAACGTCACTGAAGTGGTTCAAACGTCATGAGTCACGTGACCAAACCACGCCTCGGCACAGTGGCTCGGTACGTTTGCTTCATGAGCTACAGCGCATGTGTCGAAGCCTCGGGTATCAGAGGGCCATCACTAGTTATACAGGACAAGAGTGGGAAGCCAGTGCACGTGGCTGGTTCAATAAAGTGCCTCATTCTCCCCCTGAAAAGTTTGTCCGGACTTATATCTGGCGGCTACCATTAACGAGCCCCGCTAAGCTAAGCGGGCTAGCACGACCCGAGGCTGCCCAACCGCTAAGCTAAGCAGGCTCGCGCTACCCGAGGCTGCCCAACCGCTAAGCTAAGCAGGCTAGCGCTACCTGAGGCTGCCCAACCGCTAAGGTAAGCGGGCTAGCACGACCCGAGGCTGCCCAACCGCTAAGGTAAGCGGGCTAGCACGACCCGAGGCTGCCCAACCGCGGTTCGGCGGCCGGCAGAATCGGGTCGGAAACACAGTTTTTAAGTTAAAGGCAACCGATCTGCCTGTCGAAGAAGGAAATAGAGCGTAAGCTTGATATCAATGAATCAATGGTGAGACGTTGGAGTCGGCCGCGTGAACTGACTCAATGCGTTTTACTGCGATGTTACAGGCACTGTTCGGAAAAAGCATACTTTAATTAAAAGTTTAAAAAAAAATCTTTCTGTGTAAGTATCTCATGTTACAACGTGGACACCTGCGGCTTATAGTCAGGTGCGGCTTGTATATGTACAAAACTTTTTTTCTTTTTAAATTTAGTGGGTGAGGCTTATATTCCGGTGCGCTCAATAGTCCGGAAATTACGGTACGTATATTTTCAGTCATCCAGGTCATGGTAATCCCAAGAGTTTGAGTAGAAGGTAACTGTTTTTTTTGTTTGTTTTTGTCTTTTGGTTCTGGAAGCTGTTCGTTCTCTCACCAATTCATCAGTTCTGACTGATGAGAAGCCCCAGATATACATCGTCACCCCAACTTACATTCATAAAATTTACCATTATTCATTTAAATACAATATGTTGTATAACTTTGATTCAATCATACAGTTAGAAATAAAGAAGTGCTAAGAACCAATAATAATAATACAGTTGTTTTTACTGAAGCTTTTTTTTTGGATGGGAGATGCATATCAGTTATTTTCTGTTGTCAGCGCTAACCAAACTAACCTTTCAATAAATACTTACAAAAATGATTTGTGTTACTTGTGTATAGTGTTTTTATGTTATGTTTTAACAAGTTACAGAACAGTTTCCATCAGTAAATCATTTTGTTTTCAGATAATGCAGAATTCTTAGTGAAAAAAGTTGCATGTCTGCGTTGACTGTTGACTCCTTGGCTGTAGCCTTGATTAGAAGTGCCAGACTGTATAAAGGTGATAAGATAACAACACTGCAGGTGAAAGTACCGGGAATAGCGGCAGTGACGGGACGCAGCCGCAGTAAGTGGCCGGTGTGTGGCTCCGCTCACCTGTCTGTCACAAGAGCTGTTGAACTTTGACTTTTGCGCATACTTGGCCTGTTCGCACCTAATTCTCAGGAAATTCCTGCCTGCATTTTTGAGATGCTCGGCTCGTCCAGCCTGAACACTGAAGGCTGACTGAACCGGTTAAAAGAGGATGTCAACAAGTGACGCAGGAGAGCTGGAGCCCACAGTAGTAGGAGGAGAGACAGCTACGCCTCTGTACGGGACAGCAACACGGACTACAGCTGCACGGTAGGAGTAAATGTCCTTAAAGTACTCTTAACCGACCGCTTTGTTCTTAAAATGTACTTTCTATGCCTTTTATCGACTGGTTAAATGTCGCCACTCACTCTGTTTGGCTCCGTTTTGCTTTTAATCTCGATACAAGATGTTCTGGTGAAGGGGAGAGAAACCTCGCGCCGAACCGCGTTTAAAAATCTGTACATTCAATGTCGAAACGCGTATCTGGAAATATACACACGCCTGACAGCAAAACAGGCAACTTCTCGGCAATCATGGCTTTATGTAAGTGAATTCGGCGTTAAGATATTCCACTCGTGCTATTTTTTTTCCTTAGTTCATTGCTTCATAGCTGCTATCCACCATACTGTATTTGACAGAAAACGGAGGCGAGAGTTTTGAAGAGAAGTAAGAATGTAACCAATATGTGTGATAAACTGTTTTAGTGAAATGTCAGTGTTATATTCATGATAAAACACATTTTAACTACACGCATGACTGTCTTGTCACCGCTGGTATTAGTTTGCTCAACTTGTCAGATTTTTGAATAGGCTCTGGTTGGTGCCACATGCTCTTTCCCAAACTCATAAAACGTGACGCATCTCAGCTCCAATTTACTTCCAGCGACATTTAGACTTTTTGCTTTGACACTGTGCATGTACCAGGCTGTGTGGCTAACATTTGAGCTTGAGCCTGCATTTGTGT
This sequence comes from Amphiprion ocellaris, assembly GCF_022539595.1. Lineage (NCBI taxonomy): Eukaryota > Metazoa > Chordata > Actinopteri > Pomacentridae > Amphiprion > Amphiprion ocellaris. The sequence goes on along the minus strand of NC_072787.1, from coordinate 4,084,914 downwards.
GGGTGCATGTGAAAACCAGCATCAGATTGTTGTATTTCAGTGCAGTTCAGCTTCATTGGCTTGGCAGGCGAGCTCTAACATGCAAACCCAGGCCTGCAGTTTAACCAGAGGTACACAAAGCTGCTGTCTGTGCACGTCCCGAGCTCCAACTCTGTTTATTATCTGCATATCCTCCTGCTAATTCCACCTAAACCCATCCACTATGTGCCTGTCTGTAGGCTTAAAAAGGAATAGCTCCTCTTGGAAACCTGACAGGTACTGAAGGTGTGGCAGCAAGTCACATTGTGTCCCAGCCACCATTTGTCACCTCTCATCCAATCACTGCAAAGCCGTTAAGTTCTCTTTGGATGAAACTTAAAGTTTAGGGTGTTAATCGTTTTCAGCAGTTGGAATATTGCATGCGTTTTGTCAGTATTGAGCACACGCCCACACTTTAGTTTTAGGCTGGATCCTTGTGGTTATGTAAGTGTTAGCTGGCAGATATGGGCGCACACCCACAGCAGGGCTGACCTTAAAGTGAAGAATACACCAATATACTTGTATGAGACACACAGTGCGTGATGCAGCCGCCCAAAGAGGCTCTCAGAGATAACAATTAGTCATCAGCCTAAACCATCAAAACAAACGGAGCCTCGGATCACCGTCCAGATAACCTGCATGTTGCATGTCAGCAGCAGCGAGTGATGGTTTGTGTTAGCGGCAAGAGATTAGAGGTCACCATGTCTACGTTGGATTTTATACATTTTACTGTAAAGATGGAGACTTCTGCAATAGCAGTCCATAGTCAAATTCAAATTAAATGCATATTCACTTAGAATAGAATAGATTGAATAGCTTTATTGTCATCATATATGGGGGCATGACAAAAATACAGGGTGTCCCAAAAAATTGACATCATTTGAAATGTCCATATCAGACTGTCTACGTGGCCAGGAGAAATGATACTTAATAGGATGTATTTTGGACATAAAATGTTTTATTCTATAACTTTGAAATGAAAAATTCTGAGGGATGGTAATTTTATAATGTTCCAAAGTTATTACAAATGTTCAGTGCTGCTTGTGACACATCACACATCAAGTTGTAGTGGAGTTCCTTCTTTCCTCTTGAAACTTCTTATGCCACGTCCAAATCTGCTTTCCTGTCAGTGCTTGTTCATGAAATTTTCTAACAAATTCACATTGCACATTCACGTTTGACTGAGTCTGGGCGTACTTCAGTACATAGAAGGCCTTTTCTGTTGCAGTAAAGGGCATTTCTATTCCTGAAAGCAGGAAAATGAAAACAATTACAGGTTTTTGAGCAAACATATTTTAAACAAATTATTTGGTGATGAAATGATTTCAAATTTTTTGGGACACCCTGTATAAGTAGCCGCCTCTGGAGGCTGCATTGAAACAAGCTAGATTAAAAACAATTAATAATAAAATCAAATGTACATATAAAACAAAATTACATTAAGACTTAACTTGTGGTGTTCTTCCATCACAACACTTGTTAAAAATGTAGAGTGCAGTTATGTTGGTTATTGGTTAATTTTTAATTATTTTTTAAAGTTGTTAAAGCTGTGAAATGAAAATGGTTAAATATATTTATGGTGCCCTTGTAGCTCAACAGTTTGGGTGGGCGACCTGTAAACAGGTTTAAATTATTAGCTTTAATTACCAACAATCACTTTATAATGACATGAAACAAGCAAAAGCAACCAATCTCACATTTGAGATGATGCGACTAGAGAATGTTCATCATCGCACTTGAGTCAAACAGTCGATCAATAGTCAAACTTGTTTTCAATTCTTTGTCAGTTGACCAAATCAAATATATAAGACCAGGGATACTTGTTCCGCAGGATAGTTTGACAGCTATTATGAGCTGTATGGACAGTTAACAAATTTAAAAATATATGTTTTTAAGGCAATACGATTTCCATGTTACAGCTTTTCTGATTTGAATATTTTGTGATTTTCTTTATCTAGTATGAAGGTAAATGAAATCTCTCTGGGTTTTGAACTGTTAGTCGACTTGGACTCTTAATCGCAGATGAGACTGTGAAATTATCACATTTTAGTCCAAAAGACTCAGTTTACTACACATGAAAACACAGAAAATCAGGAAGATTTAAAAGCTGGAAGTGGTAAGAATTTGGGGCATTTATGCTTGGAAGATTGTTTACAACAGTCGATTTATTATTGCCAATTCATTTCATTTTAGAACTAACTGAAACGAACAAAGGAATGTAATTTTCAGCTTCTGCTGTTTCAAGTGGTGATTTTATAAAAGTGCACTTGACTAAACATTTGTTCTATGATTGAGATCAGGAGATCCAGAGCTTTAGAATAACCTCCTTTCAGTCAAATGTTCTTCTCTGTTGATGCTTTTCAGAAAAATCTACAGATTTACACGTTCTCAGTGGCTCTTGGTTGCTCTTAGTGATGTAAATGTTATAGGATGTTATATTCATTTTATTTTACAAATTAGTCATACAAGTTCTTACCATATTTTGTCTTATTTTTCTGTTATTTTCTATTTATGCTATTGTATTTTTCCTAATTTCTGTCCTTCTGTCTTGCATATTTTTTTGTTGCTGCCTGCCTTGTGACATTAACAGCGCATTGTTTGACAGATAAACTTGATTTAATGTAATTTACTTATAAAAAAAAGAACAGAAAAAGAGACAGACTGTAAACATTTAACATTCCAGGATCCCTATGTTTTGTGTTGATCTATTTGTGCAAGTAAGTTCCTGGTGGTGAAATACTGTTAGGGCTGAGACAACTGGTGAAATTAGAGATTAATCACACAAAGAAAAAAGTAATGAGCAGTCATTTTAATTTATCATCTTTTAAGTCACAGAAATATGCTAAATATTTGCTGTTTGCCCCCCTCAAAATGTCAAGATTTACTACATTTGACAGTTTAAAACTATTGTTAAAGGAATATCTTTAGATTTTGTACTGTAGGATGAAGTAAACAAACCAGCTGATAATGTTGACTATGGCTCTATAAAGTTTTTTTTTTTAAGATGTGTGCAGTAAGTGTTTTGCTATTAAATTCCATAACTGCGCGTTGAATAGGAACAAATTCATAGTAAATATTCAGGATCACTTCAGCAGTCGAGTCCCTGTGACGACAGACTTCAGACAGCCTGTACTTGGATGTCAGGTGTACAAAGTGAACACCTGACATGGAGCTATAGGTGTAACAACAACAAACATGAAAGCTATTTGAAAAGAAGCCTCTGTCATGTAAACTATGCAGCTTCAGTTCATGAGTTCCTCGTGGTCCATGATCACAGTCCTATCAATTACCAAACATGGTTTCCTGCAGGTTTACAGGCACTAAGATCACTGTGATGTGATAACATTTCTGCTGCTGCCTCTGGGAGAGCTGAGCTTCAACACACACAGGAGGTGTGTTATCCTTGGCACAGAGGTAGCTGTTGAGGAGCATGAAGATCTCCCTCCCGCCCGGGCTCCTCACATTTCTCTTTGCTTTCCTCTCATGTCAAGTCATGGCAGGCTTTTATTGTAGCTTTCCAGAGATTATGCTCTAATGAGGCCGAAGCGTTGCCCCTAAAGGCAAGGTGGATGGTGAAAGTTGCAGCTCTGCATGATGGTCCATGTTATTACGACAGGGCGAGAACAAAAATCAAAACTGAACTTTTGTGATCGCATGAAGCACTGCGGGTTAGATAAAGACTCTCAACCCTCAGTTTCCATCCACTTCTAAACTGCTGAGCTGAATGTTCAGAGAGAAGGCGATCCTGGAATGTCCTGCTGGACATAATTGCCGTCATTTATTTTGTCGCCGATCAAAGGTTGCGGCTGCACGTACATTCCTGTTTAGATAACCGACTCATCCTCGTTCTGGTGTCATCATCGTGATCGGCAGTTGGCGCACCAGCGTGGGTTCAGCGTTGGGTTGCAGCAGTAAATGTGCATATGCATGTTTTTGTGGCAGAGTGAGTGGGCGTGTTAGCTCTGTGCTCTGGTTGTAAGAGAAAGTGTGGAGGGAGCAGTGTGGTATTGTTATGTAACCACTGCTTATCGGTCCAGCACTGTTAGACTGATAAGATGAGAGAAGCACGGCTGTTTTCCTTCAGCCTTAGTTTTATGCTTGCTTACATACAAGTAGAGAATATTGTTTTCCTGGAACAGTGATTGGTCGTTGATCAGCACAAGTGACTGTGCTCCTTGTCTGAGATCAGCCTCATCTAACCTCCAGGTCTTCTTTTGCTACCCTGGCTCACACCTCTGAAGCTCAAATTCACTTTTAACAGGGCATAGCTGCCTGTAATTATTGCCAGTCACTTAAAATTAACTTTTAATAGTGTATGTAATTTATCGCTGAGTTTGCTGGAACACGCAAACAACAAAATTCGCTTTTCATGTCGAGACAGAGAGAAGGAGGAGTTCTGCTGGCTGTGTTTTATTGTAGCTGAATTCATGAGGAAGATGTCCTCATTTGTGTGTTTTTCTGTCTGTTGTCACATGCAGGAGATTGTGTGAAATTAGGTCACTGTTTATAAATACTACTTTAATCAGTTGTCACTACTAAGCTGTTAGCAGCAAATAAAATCACTGACTGTTTTTTTTATGTCTGAATTTCTTATGCTAAACTGATAGAGGTTCTCAATTATCTTTTCCTTCCTGTAAAACACAACGAGCCATTTCCACTGCAACCCTCAATCGTGGTTTTGTGTGCAATTATTAGGTCTCTAAATCTGTGAAATTACCAATCACAAGATGCCAAATCTGATGTTAAACTAGGGGCTCATCAATAAGCAATTTTTGAAACTCATATGCTATATATATATGGATTTGCAGTAAAATTAAAGTCTTCGTGCCAAAGCTTGTTGAAATGCCTTTGTTTTTGGGATTTTCACCTAATAAAAATAGAACTTTTCTACATGTAAGCATCATTTGAGAGGCTTTTACTTGTGATACATCACCGATCAGATGCTGTGGTGCTGTGGGAGGGACATCGCTTGAGACCACAAAATGGAGACTACAGATAGAAAGAGGCAGCAGCATCATAGACAAAATAGTGCATTTTTAAATTACTTCTTTTAAAAAAAATAAATAACACTACAGATGAATGTCAGTAAAATGTTAAATATTGGATCTCTATAATAAACACAAAGAGGTGTGATTTATTTGACAGGAGCCCGTGGATGTTATTCATGTTTGCATTAAATCATAGTTCAGTCATTGGTTAAAATAATTCTTTTAATTATTTTTTTGTTGTCGTTTTTTAGAGAACAGCAAGATGAAGCATTTGGTGAAAGGTTCAAACAGGAGAATCATCACTCTGATGGAATTCCAGCTGAGCAGAACTCTCACCAATCAGCCGTCAGACAGAGAGAAACACACAAAGGTAAAATGCACATCTGCCACACATTTAAGATGCACAACTTTCATCTGTGCACATGAAGAAGCTATTTAGCCTTGATTATTTCATCTCGTACCTATGAGAAGAATCAGAATAACCCCTGTACTCTGGATCTATTGCAGCATTAATATTAAGAGTGGACAACCTCAAAAAGGACGAGGCTTCTCACTGTGGTGATCCAGAGGTCCAGATCCAGAAACCTGTTGGGCCCAGATTCACCTCTAGCCTCCTCCTGAGACTCTCCAGGAGCCTAAGCTTTGACAAACCTGTACTAAAGGAGAATTTAGAACCCACTCTGCACAGGTAAACAAGGAAAGGAATCATTTATCAAAATACACATATTAGTGAATTTGAGTTCTGATCTTGATTAGAGACTCAATAAGATATTTAGTCTCTTGATCCATGTCTGAAGGAATAACAGCTTCTTTGTACAGTTTGTTCTACTTTGCCATGCGGGACATTATGCCATCATCATGCTGTCCAGCTGTCTGTGTGACGTTCTCATCAACAGAATAACAAATGCAATCTGTTTTGTGTATGTAGCTGCACACACATGCAGTGATCTACGCTGATCAGCGAATGAGATTCAGTAGCATGAATTCACAGACAGTGATTCACTGAGCTTCAGCTTGACTGTATATCAGGTAGAGCCTTCAGTAAAGCTTAAAATACCTGAGACATGAGTTACACCATTCAACAGGGATCTTGTGGTTTCATCTGTTGTGTCTTTTGAGGTATCTCTCTGTAGATTATTGCTGTAATTGACTGGCAGCTTCACTTTGACATACATTACATTTATTAATCACGTGTTATCATGAAGGAATCCTGTCAAGCATTCCCAGCAACAGGGCCTCTTCTCTCTGCGTTGTCTGATTCTCTGTAATTGGTAATGGCCAGAGTCCAAGTATCTGTTTCCAAGGTCTGGAATTAATGAGCGTTCAGTCATTTATCTCACGTGTTCTCTAACGTTTAGTCAAACAGTAGCTGAACCACTGAACCCTGTCTGCATACACTGTCTGAAATGGTTAGCTCCTTGTCTAAACAAGGAAGTGAACTCTTCAAAGTATGCATGCACTGTTTTCTGGTTTTGGTGTACTTTAACTTCACGCTCCTTGCTCTAGATTCCAGTATAAAAAGATATGCGGCTCTTCACTCCTTTATAGGATGCTCTACTTTGCATTTTCAGAGTTAATATTTAACATAGTATCACATATCATCTACCTGTGGACTGATTCTTTGCACAGAGATATATTCCGAAGTCAGCAATGTAAGAAGAAAAGAGGTTAATTTAGGTTAGATACGGTTATGCAATCTGAAATTAAATATTAATTATATTTGATATTATGCATAGTGGACAATGTTTAGTGTGTGCTGCACACTTTCCTTAAGCCATATTTGCATGCCAGCGACTGATGTGTCCAAGAATAGGAAAAGCTTGTCAGCAGTGGTCACTGATGGAACCGACCTTATTGGTTTAGTCGGAGACACACCCCTAAACTTTCTCCTGGCCACCTGCAGCCATGTCAGTCCAACATGACCTTATATAGATATCTTGAACTGAGAACGTGATCTTGAATGTGCACAGTGAACCATGTCTAATTGAAAAGTGCCTGCACGAATGCTTAAGAGGTGTGACTTTCGTTCACATTACAGTGGGAAAGCTGTTTAGAAAAGAGGGACAGAGCAGAGGAATGCTGTCGATCCTGTTGATCAGCGTTGCTGTGAAAAGTGTTAGACATTTAATCCCTCAACTGCTTCACACAAAAACATTACAGTAGAGCACTGGAAGACTGGGAGTGTCTGAGACCATAAAAAACACTGATCGCATTTATTTATGTGTTGTTGCTGAGATACTTCATTAGTATTCATTGTATTCGCTCAGCAATAAAATTAAGTTTACAGGTTGTTGTTATTTATGTGTTCTTATTCATCACTTAGTGTCTACACAACACACTCAGGAATAACAATGAAACATCTTTATTATGCAACAAAGTTGTCATCAGAATACCCATAACAACCATAGACATTATTTAAAAAATGTTTGACTATCTGTCTTTCTGTTCTTTTTCTTTTAAAGAAACTCAATAGATGCCCAGTATGTTTAAAGATTAATGTAATAAACTTTCTCTCTGTTCTGTTTTGCCAGTTCAACCAAACAACAACAGGTTGAGAGCAGCGTTCAGGTAAAGATTCACAGTTTAAATCATTATGTCATACTGTAAGCAGGTCATTGGTATAGAAGTAATGTTAACATGTAACTTTAAGTCCCCAGTAATACAAAATATCCCCAATCTAATGTAATGTTCATGCAACAAATTTCATGACTCTGAAAGTCTTTAAAAACCACATGAAGTCGTTATCTGTACAAACATCATCAGTGATACAGTGTACTCTGGAAAACGTCTGAGCTTTATTATTATTATAACAGTTAGGAGGGACAGGGTGTGCGTGCTTCTTTCATGTCTTTTAAAGTAACCTGTTTGTCAAGGCTTGAGTCTCCTACATAGCTACACCATGGGAACATGAGCCTTACAAAGGCTCTGTCTCCTGCCAGCATGGAGTTTTACTGCTCACTGTCGCTTAGGTTGGCTGTAAAAGCCAGATTGTGCTTTATACTACTATACACAGAATTTGCATTGGTATTGTGTGTGCGTTTCAAATATTAATTTAAAATGGTGATTGTAGTTGTTTAGCTAACTGTAAACTAGTATGCAAAATATAGGTACCAACAGCAAATACTTTTTATCTTGACAGGTAAATGGAAGAACGCCATCACAACACACCTCTGTAGAGACAACCAGCATCTATCCATTATCAGAGACAATACCATTTCCAGTGAAGAAGGAAGACGAGGTCATCACAGTTTGCAATGAACTGGAGATTACCCAGGACTTGAGTACAGCTTACATTTTTTCAAATGGTGACATTGGACCACATGAACACAATGGTTTGCACATACCTACATTTTTGTCACCACCAAGGACTTGCACTGAAGTTGAGTTAGAGGATGATATAAAGGACCAAACAAAGCTTGAAAACCAAACAGATATTGGGGAACAGTCTAACCCCCCTACGACTATGTTGTCCTCAACCGTGGTAACAGTTCTTGCCCCGCACTGGAATGGACGCCTACGACGGACCAAAAGACCTGATGGAACGGGCAATTCAGAAGCCCAGGGGAATCTACAAGAAGTGGCAAATACTGCAGCACAGCGTGAGCGTGGTTTTCATGTGACTCAGAACCAACACGGTGTGGATAGGGTGTTGACAGATGGGCCACAAGCCCAACTGAGGTCCCCATTTCTGGGCCCCAGGAGAAATACAGTGGGCTGGTCAGCTAAAAGTGATCCTTCAAGCTTGGACTATGAAACTAAAAGGCAAATGAATCACACTGTCTCCTTGGATGTAAACTCTGGATGGATGGAAAACAGGAAGATAGATGCAGGTGGTTTAAGCCCTTTAGCCACAACTAAATCATCTGTGTCTCCCCTCTTCCATGACCCAAATGAACAAAGGAGGAATCCACAAACCGGCCATCAAGGAGGACTCTCATCTTTAAGCTCAAAACCAACAACCAGCAGTCTACTTCTATCTCTAAGGAGATATAACTCCAATGGCCAGAACTCTGATTCAGCTTCCACATTCTCAGATGTAAACCCTTTGCCTCTAAACGGTCCTTCAAGTGATCAAAATGGACAATTATTTACAACCCACCTTTCTCAAAGCTTTCTCAATAATAATGACCAAGACAGGACAAAGTCTCTTCTCTCTCCATCACCTCTTTCTTATAGGACAACTGAAATTGGACCTGTCCTTTCCCCATCATCCTCCATTCACAGAGAAAGGAACATATCTGACACAGTCTTCTTTTCAACATCCCCAATAAACAGAGATGCAGGAGGTACAGCCTCCACCCACCACCCTCAGACAGTAAATAGGATCCAGCCCAGTGTGACATCTTCCAAACAGCCAATTCTAAGTAAAGGACCATTAGAGAGACAACTGAACAGCAGGGATTCAGATAAAAGTACAAACCTAATGTCAGAGAACAACAACTCCTCAGCCAGACATTCCCCATATGATCACTCTGCACTGCTGAAAACCCATTCCTTTCCTCAAAGGACCAACCTAAAATCCACTTCCTGGTGGAAACAAGTTAGCCACGAAGGTAGCTCTCCTCTCATCCTTAGTGATACAACCACCATCAAAGACGAGCTAAACACACCCCTTGTTCCACCCTGTAATGATAATGGTGGCATGGCCTCTCTAAGTCCGACTGACAACAAAACGCTGGGTCGTCAAATCTCCAGTAACAAAGACAACAATAACACAACAGAGGCAGTCTGTAAAGGGAACATGAACTTTGTTATGAAGACACGGGGAGGAACACACAGTCTCAAACAAATAATCCCTGAGACTTCCCTTGATCACGAATCACAGAGGCTTGTCAAACAGCAGTACAGCTTAAACCTAAACAACAGAGAACCACAAAAGCCTTATAGTATGCCTGATGCATTTTGTAGTTCTAAAATTAGCAGAGCTACAGCACAAACAACACTGAGTCACGCTAAAGATCCCTGCAAGTCTGATGCAAGCAACAGTTCATTTACAGCAAGTGTAGCGGAATTACCACCTACTTTGCTAAATCCCAAAAGCTCAAATACACCCACAGAGAGCAGCAGCAAGTACAAAAATAATCCTTGTCCTGCCAAAACCAACAACACCCCCATACCTCCTCTCAGCACGGACTCACAGAAGTTTACCAAACCATCTCTTTCTCTTGATTTCACTAACACTCTCAGCAGTCAAGCTCTTAATTCTCAAGCTACCTCTGGTCTCCCCCCAACCACAAACACTAAAAATAGTTTCTCTTTCAGTTCTCCTCAAGTTTCTTCTCAGACTAGCATCCATGCTTCATCGCACGCTGGATCTTTGTCCCACATACCACAGTTTAGCAATAAATCCAACACTACACCTCTTGGCTTTGAAAGAACGTATGCCTCCATTCCCAAACCTTTCCAACCTAACACTGTGTCCAGCCTGATTCCCACAATCAGTTCTTTCTCTAAAACAAACTACAGTTCTGCATCCACCACCTCAAGCACTGGAAGACATCCTGTATCCACTGCTTCCCCAAGTCCTTCCTTTCTTAGTCCTCCTGTCACTCCCACTGCTATCTCCTCTCTCCTGACTCCCCCTGCAACCCCAGTCATTTCCAGCCCAAACTACTCAGAAACTCCCAGTCCAAAAGGAGGGAGGACATTCCCCAACAGCCCAGAAACAGACCCAAAGAAACGCCTCAGTGCAGAGTTAAAAAAACTAAGACGAGTAACATGGGAGGACTCAGTTGATGTCCAGGTTTCAGAGTCCACCACAGTGGAGAAGCCAGAACCATCTCGAGTCCCAACAAGCACTCCATCTCCCTCCAAGTTCTCTCGGAATGCTCCATCCATCTTTTCG